>NC_136267.1:132675599-132735599 GCF_964187855.1 Myxine glutinosa | reverse complement strand
GCTTGACGCACGCAACAATCGGCATATCGCTCGCCAGTTCTTCTCCAGACACGCTCACGCCCATCAGGACTGTCCACACAGAACCTTGACTCATCGCTGAAAGCGACCTCGTTCCACTGCGCCAAGGTCCACCGCTAATGCTGCTGGCACCATCTCTGTCGGTTGCGGCGATGGGCAGCCGTCATCACGGGGCCTCTGTATGGTCTTCTGGCAGTCAGACCATAGTCATGCAGTCGTCTTCGTGCAGTATCATTGGAGATCCATGGGTTTGCACGCCCCGGAGTTTCTGCCGCAGTGCGGGATGCTGGACGGAATCGATCCCGCAGGTGACTTCGGACCATCTGCCTGTCCTGCCTTGCAGTGGTGACTCTTGGCCTCCCTGATCGAGGTCTGTCATCTGCAGAGTTGTGGAGGGTGTCTCTGTCCACCAGGGCCGATATCGTCTGGTGTGAACAGCCAAGGCGACGTGCCACCTCACGGTAGCTCAGTCCGCCTTGCAGCATGCCCAGGTCACGCTGCCGTTGATCCCTTGACAATCGTGGCATGTTGATTGAAATGCCCATTTTGCACTGGCCTTTTTAATGCCAATATCGAGACATCACGTGCAGCTCATTAAAATCATCCCGTACCCCATGGCTAATCACTGACAGTCAAAACGGCTGTTCAACAGCTGTGCTATGAAGTGACCATTGAAGGTTCAAGTGACCATCCGTGACCGTTTTGTCTGACGGTGAGCACACTATTGTCCACAAATAAGTTCACACATTTACTACACGCAGTTATTGTTAATATTTAAAGGTTTCAAAGGTGGTAAGTTTCTTTTGCGTTTCAGTATATAAGGTGTGTGAAAGCGAGGGTTCGATCGTGCGGTTCTTCGGCACGTGCGTGCACCTTGATCCGTGCACCTTGAAGGTGTTCTTGATTCTCTGGTATTAACCGAGGGGAATCACGCAAAAAAAATTGTTGTGCAAGAAGGGGGTTTTGAACCCGGCCCCCGCAACAAATTGTTGTTAAGGAGTGGGGATTTGACCCAACCGCAACAATGTGTGTGTGTGTGTGTGTGTGTGTGTGTGTGTGTGTGTGTGTGTGTGTGTGTGTGTGTGTGTGTGTGTGTGTGTGTGTGTGTGTGTGTGTTTGTGTGTGTGTGTATGTATGTATGTATGTATGTATATATTTATATATATATATATATATATATATATATATATATATATATATATATATATATATATATATATATATATATATATATATATATATATATATATATATATATCTGCAAAAGTAGGTATACAGTAATGAAAAACAAAACCTGCGCACAAAACGTATTTTATTGATTACACAAGCACATCAATAATAAACATATTAATCCCTCAAATATTCAAACTGTTGCCCCCGGCATTCACACACTCCACTAGTTGAGTGTGGACACCCATGCACACTCCGGCACAAAGGTCTTTATCAGCATCAATTTCCTGGCAAGCCTCCCGTATGAACTGAATCATGGCATCAACAGAACGTGGCTTGCGTGCGAAAACCCTGTCTTTTACACATCCCCAGAAAAAGAAGTCCATAGGGGTGAGATCCGGCGAACGTGGTGGCCAGTCAACGGCTCCCCGACGTCCAATCCACCTGTTGGGAAATTCTTTGTCAAGTAGCGCACGCACAGTAACTGCGAAGTGCGGTGGCGCCCCATCCTGCTGAAAGTAGAAGTTGTCCTGCTGCTGTTGTTCGCGTACCTGTGGTATGATTGTATCAGTCAGCATGTTCAGATACACGTGTTGATCGACAGTCCTGTGCAGAATGATAGGTCCAACGACACCTTTGCAGGACGGGCCAGCCCACACTGTCACCCCAGGTTGATTGAGCTATTGCTCAATCGTGACTTTAGGGTTTTCAGTTGCGTAGTACACACAATTGTGCCGATTAACGGCACCCGATAGCTTAAAGTTTACTTCATCGGACCACACGATTTTGCGCAGAATGCTGTCACCCTCTCGTTCCTCGTTCAGGATGGCTTCGCAAAATTGTAAACGCCGATCCGAGTCATCCTCTAATAAACCATGTATCAATCGTGGCACGTACATTTTCAGTCCTGCACGGTGCATCAAACGACCCAACGATCTGCGTTCAATACCCAATTCAGATGACGCCCTGTTTTTCGATTTCTGAGGGCTCTGGGTAAATGCCAGGGCGACTTGCATTGCATTCTCTGGCGTTGTCACGGTGACTGGTCGACCACTCTTCGGCGAGTTGTGGATAGACCCCGTCCTCTCAAATTTGTCACGTATCCGGTAAATTGTGAGCCTCGTTGGTGGAGGCGATGCAAATGTTTCTCGCCACTGCTCTCGCACACGTTCACTATTCTCTGTCTTCCAGTACTGTTTCAAAATCCATTTGCGCTCCACGTCCGTTGAATTACCAGCCATCGTTAAATTTCCCCTTCACCTGCTAATAGATGTATTATAGAAAAAATTACGAAAAGAAAAATATTTAAAATGGTAACAATGATTTTAATGAATAAAATGAATTCTAGTATTAAATGAATCCTAGCACCACTATTATAATACTGGTAATACTGGTATAATCTTAACTGTATACCTACTTTTGCAGCCCTTTGTATATCTATATCTGTGCAGCGTCTGTCCTGTGTTGTGTTGTGTTGTCACTGAACGACTTTCTCAAACTTTTGTGAAATCGTACCAAACTTCTGGTATGCACATATCTCTCCCGTCGGTCGGTATGTCCTATTTTTTTTTTGGATTTTTTTGGGGAATTTTTTTTTTTCAACTTAAGTTTTCAACTTCAATTAATAGAAAATATGATATCACGTATATTACAAATACGTTTGTGCAAAATAATTGTTTGAATTATTATGATTGGTTTAAACCATGACAAAACGGCAACTCGGGTACAGTCATTTATCTATATATCTTCTGGGCAGTGTCTGTGTTGTCACTTAACGACTCCCTCAAACTTTTGTTTCCGTGATTGTGAAGTGTTTTTAATAACGTTGTGGTGGTTTTCAATCATGTGGTGGTGAGGTATTTTGAATTATGTGGTGGTGAGGTGTTTTTAAATGACGTGGTAGTGAGGTGTTTTTAAATCACATGGTGGTGAGGTGTTTTGAATTATGTGGTGGTGAGGTATTTATAATTACGTGGTGGTGAGGTGTTTTTAATTATGTGGTGGTGAGGTGTTTTGAATTAGTTGGTGATGAGGTGTTTTGAATTACGTGGTGGTGTGTTTTAAATTACTTAGTGGTGAGGTGTTTTTAAATGACGTGGTGGTGAGGTGTTTTTAATTTCGTGGCTGTGAGGTGTTTTTATTACGTGTTTTATGGCTGTGAGGTGTTTTTATTACGTGTTTTATGGCTGTGAGGTGTTTTTGTTACGTGTTTTATGGCTGTGAGGTGTTTTTATTACGTGTTTTATGGCTGTGAGGTGTTTTTATTACGTGTTTTATGGCTGTGAGGTGTTTTCAATTTCGTGGTGGTGGGGTGTTTTTATTACGTGTTTTATGGCTGTGAGGTGTTTTAAATTACTTGGTGGTGAGGTGTTTTAAATTAGGTGTGGTGAGGTGTAATCGTCCCAAACTTCCAGTCTGCACCGACCCCTCTCCGAGGTATGTGCTGAGGGGTTCTTTCTTGAAAAAAAAAAAAACATTCAACCTGAATCTTCAACCTAAATTGCCTATAAAAATGTAATATCACAAACACAACAAATACATTTGTGCAAAATAATTGTTTGTGTTATGGTTGGTGTAAATCATGACAACACAGCAACTCAGGTACAGTCATTATTCTCAGCTAAAATAAGCCCATTCCTCAGTAACGACGCGTGGTGAGGTGAGCGCAGCGAGCCGAGCCAAGCTAATATATATATGTATATATATATATATATATATATATATATATATGTATGTATATATATATATATATATATATATATATATATATATATATATATATATATATACAGTGAAACCTTGACTTACGAGTTTAATTCGTTCTGTGACCGAGCTCGTAACTCAATTTGCTCGTTTCTCAAATTAAATTTCCCCATTGAAATGCTATTAATCCGTTCCAGCCCGCCAAAAACCACACCAATTTTTTTTGAAATATATATATATAAATATCTCGCGCTTTATATTTCACCTGTATGCAGCATACAAGTTGGCAGGATGGCCTGGACTGGAGGTACGCACACTTGACTCTAAACTGTCCAGCCTGGGTTTGAATCCCGACCCAGCTATAACCTGTCATGTCGGTGTTTCACAGGCAGGGTGATTCATCAATGTGTGTACCGCTAAACTGGGCGCCCCGTTTGCGTCCCATTAGTTGTTGGATGTTAAGGATCTCACCGTGTCTTCCACAAAGAGAAGGCGAGCTATCGCCGGCACTCTGAACAAGTTGTGGCCTGGCATGCTCTTCTCCTCTGCCGTTATATACGTCCTCCTCGGCATCTTTTTCCAGAAGAGCCCTGTCTCGTCACAGTTGAAGATTTGCTGGGGGATGTATCCTTCGGCTTCTATCAGTTCGGCAAAAGTTATAATAAAATCTTCAGCTGCCTTCACATCCGAGCTTGCTGCCTCACCATGCCTGACGA
Source organism: Myxine glutinosa (assembly GCF_964187855.1). Taxonomy (NCBI): domain Eukaryota; kingdom Metazoa; phylum Chordata; class Myxini; order Myxiniformes; family Myxinidae; genus Myxine; species Myxine glutinosa. Next base: position 132,730,992 of record NC_136267.1, on the reverse strand, counting down.
CGGAGTGAATGCCGGTCCTCTTCTTAAAATTATCAAACCATCCCCGACTGGCTTTGAATGACTCTTCCGATGCCTCGTCCGTTGATGTTCCCGCCGTCTGCTGCACCAAATCCCCGTAAATGTCTCGTGCCTTCTCACAGATGATGCTCTCGGTCACGGTATCTCCTGCGAGCTGCTTCTCCGTCAACCACACAAACAACAACTTCTCCATCTCTTCATGGACAGAGGTCCGGAGCTTTGAAATAATCTTAACGCCCTTGGCTGGCGTTATAGCCTTTATCGACTCCTTCTGCTTCAAAATCGTACATATTGTAGAAGTACTACGATCGTACTGCCTCGCCAAGTCGACAACACGCACACCTCGCTCATGTTTTTCGACGATTACGTGTTTTATATCCAAGCTCGCTCGCTCGTAACTCAGATCTCGGCCCGCATCACAAAGCAAAAAACCGACCTAGCGACGGCTCGTATCTCAGAAAACTCGTAAGTTGGTGCACTCGTAAGTCAAGGTTTCACTGTATATATATATATATATATATATATATATATATATATATATATATATGTATGTATATATATATATATATATATATATATATATATATATATATATATATATGTGTATATATATGTATATATATGTATATATATGTATATATATGTATATATATGTATATATATGTATATATATGTATATATATGTATATATATGTATATATATGTATATATATGTATATATATATATGTATGTATATATATGTATATATATGTATATATATGTATATATATGTATATATATATATGTATGTATATATATGTATGTATATATATATATGTATATATATATATGTATATATATATATGTATGTATATATATGTATATATATATATGTATGTATATATATGTATATATATATATGTATATATATATATGTATGTATATATATGTATATATATATATGTATGTATATATATGTATGTATATATATGTATGTATATATATGTATATATATATATGTATGTATATATATGTATATATATATATGTATGTATATATATGTATATATATATGTATATATATGTATGTATATGTATGTATATATATGTATGTATATATATGTATGTATATATATGTATGTATATATATGTATGTATATATATGTATGTATATATATGTATGTATATATATGTATGTATATATATGTATGTATATATATGTATGTATATATATGTATGTATATATATGTATATATATATATGTATGTATATATATGTATGTATATATATGTATGTATATATATGTATGTATATATATGTATGTATATGTATGTATATATATATATGTATGTATATATATATGTATGTATATATATATATGTATGTGTATATATATATGTATGTATATATATATATGTATGTATATATATATATATATGTATGTATATATATATATGTATATATATATATATATATATGTATATGTATATATATATATATATATGTATATATATATATATATATATATGTATATATATATATATATATATATGTATATGTATATATATATGTATATATATATGTATATGTATATGTATATGTATATGTATATGTATATGTATATATATATGTATATGTATATATATATGTATATGTATATATATATGTATATATCATATATCACCACATGTGATGATGATACGCCGAGCGGTTTGCGTACACGTGATCCGCGCTATTATTACTTACGAGACCCGATTGGAGCGATCTTATTCGTACCACGCTTAGCCAATGGAGAAATCACAAAGGAGATCGAAATGGAAAGGAAAGGAAGAACAAAGACGTTTAATTAATATTGCACGTATTTACAGCCATGACAAAGAGACACAGGGAAATCCTTAAACAGTCTTATACTTAATACCCCTGGACAAACGGGCCCGTCTCACACACACACACTCACACGGGGCTTGCTGATCAGCAGGATGATGTTTTCCAGCGCGTCCAGGAATGGCTCTCGTGCAGCTCTCTCCGGTCCCCGGCACGTCCCATGGAGATGGAGGCAGGAGAAGGCAGGAGCTCGTAGCGTGTCGCCTGAACAATCGGGTTATCTCGGGGCGCGCGGTAGAGTGCGGACTTTGGCGCGACTGGCGGTTATTCACTCGTGGTTATGGCCTCGTTCACTCACGTGGCCGAAATGCGCTATCTGCATTACCGGCACGTCTGGCTGCGCCCGCGTACATGTACGGTTCAAAGTTCAACAACGGCGAGTGATGCAAATTCTCTGGCACAGTCCTCTTGCGCCACTGGTGTAAGGCCTCTTTGCAGCGTGCTTATCCTCTGCAAGTCCTGCTTGTAAGTCCTCTGCCACTGCCATGTGCATGCGAGTCCTCTCGAGGGCTTTTCGTATGAGCTTATATCGACCAGCCCTGCGAACCTTCTGGAACTCACCAGACTCTCTTCACCACGCCCTCTCACGCCATGCCGCTAGAGCTCTGATTGGCTGGTGGCTCTTACCATCATCGCCTCTGCCGCTCCCGACTTCAATGCCGCCCCCACCTTTTTAGGCCTACCTCGTGTTACTCGACTAGTGGTCAGCCAAATGGGGCGCGGGATGGATTGCGCCCATAGAGGTAGAATGGAGGTTGGAGCAAAATCAATGTTGGGCCTACTCTCCTGTCTTTACACAACGCAGGTACAAAGAGGCGAAATGGCCTAATCTTACACATACTAAAACATAACTATACTACAAATGGACCTATATGTTGCTCGTGTGACTAACTATGGGGGCAAACCTTTAACCTTTAATGACTTCAATGTGCCAATCTCAAAACCGCAGCAATATATATATACAGACTTGGCATTTAATATGGAATATTTTTTTTGTGGGGGTGAACTTACATTTCAAGATGTCTTAGAACCAAAAGTTCATTGGAATTATGTTGAAATTATTCTAGATTTTGTTAATGTGACCTTTAAAAGAAACAAAAACCACATTTGACATTTCGAAACAAATACATTGATCCTTGAAAGTGATGTAAACTGATATGTAACTCAATTCGTGGACAGTACTGTGTTCAACTTCTGTACGTTTTCCAGAAGTATCTCTATTTTGCACATTAGCCAAATTTCTTTCAACAAAAACAAAAGTTAAATTACGACTGGGATTACGGACAGTAAAATTACAGTTCAGTACTTCGTGTAACCCCCACGAGCATTCAGGAGAGCACGTACACATTGAGGCATGCTGTTCACGAGATTTGCCAAGGTTTGGACAGGAATCGCTTGCCATGCAGTGACAATAGCCTGCTGCAATTCACGCACAGAGGTCGGCTGCTGGTCCAAGTGGTCGATTTGACGCGTTAATTCTGCCCACAAGTTCTCTATCGGATTCCGTTCTGGGGACATGGCATGCCACTCCATATGCTCTGCACCATGGTCAGCAAGAAAGTGTTAGATCATGCGAGCACGATGAGGCCGTGCATTGTCATCTTGGAAGACAACGTTTCCTCGAAAGGCTGCACGAGCAAATGGAAGCAATGTTTCTTCCAGAATGGCCCTGTACTTGAACTGGTTCAGGTTTCCATTCAGAACAACCAGGTCAGTTTTGCCCCCTGCATGAAAAGCAGCCCAAACGGTCACCCCACCACTTCCAGCTTGGACTCTTGGCACTATACAATCTTTGTTGTAGGCTTCATGCACTTGTCTGCGCACTCGGACGTGACCATCTTGACGATAGACCAGAAATCTAGACTCGTCACTGAAGATCACGTGATTCCAGTGTCCTGGCTGCCATTGACGGTGCTCTCTGGCCCACTGCAATCGGCGCTGGCGGTGTTGTCTGGTCAGGCGTGGCTTTCTCAGGGGACGCCTGGCACGACAGCCTGCTTGAACCAGTCGTTGGTTGACTCGCTTTCTGGATACAGGCACATTTGTCAGTTGCTGCCACTCAGCCCTAAGCCGATTAGCTGATTTGGTACGGCTATTGCGGACTAACCAGTGCAGCTGGCGATCATCCCTCCTTCTGGTTCTGCGGGGACGTCCTGGCCTCGGTATTGGAGTAGGGACACCCCTCTGAGCATTTCGTTTCAGGATATTTGACACCTGACCTTGAGTGATGCCATACTGCCGAGCAATAGCACGCTGTTTCATGCCGTAATTTCGTAAAGCCACCACTCCATGACAAACAGCATTGTCGAGTTGACGGACCATCTCCAGAGGAAGCGGCAATAACATTTGGAGACGTGCAGCAGTTGTTTTCCACTAAAACAGAACGCAACAACCCTTGTATACCCGACTGTGAAGCCAATCATCATATGCACCTGTCCGTACATTTTGCCACGCCACCTGTGATATAATCCTGTTGTTGAATTCTTGCTGCGACAGACAATCAGTGACATGGTTCTTTTAACAAATAAATCACCAAAGTGTAAAAGAAACTCACCAAATTGATATACTGAGTTAAGAAAGTAAACCCAAGTCAAGAAGAAAAAAAAATATTCCATATTAAATGCCAAGTCTCTGTGTGTGTGTGTGTGTGTGTGTGTGTGTGTGTGTGTGTGTGTGTGTGTGTGTGTGTGTGTGTGTGTGTGTGTGTGTGTGTGTGTGTGTGTGTGTGTGTGTATATACATATATATATATATATATATATATATATATATATATATATATATATATATACTGAAACGCAATATAAACTTACCACCTTTGAAACCTTTAAATATCAACAATAACACTGCGTGTAGTAAATGTGTGAACTTATTTGTGGACTAGTGTCCTCACTGTCGGACAAAACGGTCACGGATGGTCACTTGAACCTTTAATGGTCACTTCATAGCACAGCTGTTGAACAGCCGTTTTGACTGTCAGTGATTAGCCAAGGGGTATGGGATGATTTTAATGAGCTGCACGTGATGTCTTGATATTGGCTTTAAAAAGGCCAGTGCAAAATGGGCATTTCAATCAACATGCCACGATTGTCAAGGGATCAACGGCAGCGTGCCCTGGGAATGCTCCAGGAGACGAAAGCAAGTTGTTTCTGGGCAATAGCCTCACCACAAGATTCCGTGTACCATGGACGGGAGGAAGGGTATGACAACTGAAGACGAGATGGGATAAATCTGTGCATGAGAGAGAGCAATTTACTTTGGAAGAATTCCCAGGATGAGTTGATGTCAGAGGCGGTAGAGATGGGAGACCAGTCCAGATGATTGATGGCTGCTTGAAGACCGTGCCAGTTGGCCTGAGTGAAATGCCAGACTCGTCGACGCTGAGGAGGCTCTCTGAGAATGGTCAGAGAGATGTCCACTTTAACAAGCACATGATCAGATGAGCCGATTGGAGCAGAAGAAGAGCAGCAGACATTTTCAGGGAAGTTTGTCATAACCAAGTCCAGAAGAGAAATGCTCCGTTGACTGAGATCCGAGTGGGGAAATTGACAGATTGTGTCAGTCCCAGTGAGTCACAGAAATCCTTTGCTGAAGAGCCATGGCTGGTGAGAGAGGAACCCACACCCAGCCAACTGGCATGGTGACAATTGAAATCACCACATATGAGGAAGAGAGAGTTTGGATGGGTCGATAGAAGTTGGTCCATATTATCAGACAGCGAGATGTAGATGGAGTCATCACTGTTTGGTGGACGGTACAACGCACATATGAACAAAAGGTGGGAGCGAAGGGGAAGCCGTAGCCAAAGGTATTCCTGGGGGTGAGGTGGAGAGAGGGCAGTGCAGGGCGAGTGAGGAAGAGTTTTTTTAAATAAAGATAGCAACTCCCCCTCCAGGACGAGGCTCAGGTCTATCATACCGGAGGAGGGAGTAACCTGGGAAAAGGTTACTCCCTCCGTAATGTCGCACATAATGACGTTCGCTGCCCGGTCATGAAAGAAATTATGATTCTCTTGCCAAAGTGACATGAAGTTCAGGCAGTAAACCTCCCAACTGAGTTTCTCAACAGTCGTCGGCCTCAAGGACTCCCAACACACAGGTTGATTTTCAAGGTGGGAGCACCAAACATGCTTCTAAGGAATCTTGATCCACCAAAGCTGTGTAATGGAACACGATTGACAATCCAGCAAATGATGCCGCATGTCCTAGAGGCAACCATCCTCTCAGGACAATACAGAGGAGAGAAAGTATTCATTCCAAGGATACCACTTATTCCACCTGACCTGTTTGCCCATGGCCAGCTGTACGTGGGCTGCTCGAGGGTTGGAAAACCAAGCAATCTTTGTCTCGGCACCACGTAAGAAAACCAGAAATGTTGTATACCCAGAGGTTTTGAGAAATTGAAAATTGAAAAAACGTCATGTAGGAAATGTACTGTGATATTGCTCTAAAATATACATGTTCTTTTCATCATATATTTGTATTATTCTTATTCAACCCGGGCAAAGCCCGGTACCTCAGCTAGTTGTATATATACGTGCACACCACAATCTTGCCTCAGAGCCATTCCCAGCAGGCTCGGGTTCTGACCGCTTTGTTGGGGGCTCTCCACAGCCGTGCGAACCTGGTTGTTAAATAAACCCACTTTTCTTGAGAATTCAACATCTGGGCTCCTCGACTCTGACTCCAGCGAACAGACCGACGGTTTGATCCAGGATTCGGAATCCCACATCTGGCGCAGCGAGCAGGGCGACTCAGAAAACCACAGCAGGACAAGCCTTCGAGGAATACGAGTCGGGAGAGGGCTGCGCAACCGTGCGCGAGCCACTGATTTGAATAAAGGTAAGACATTTGTGTTGGGGTTATCCAGAAATTTTTTGCCCCGACTCATTCCTTGAAGTTTAGCTTGTGCCATCTGGGGGTTGTCTGTGCTCGATCCGACCGAAATTTACAAAAATTATAAACGCGGGCTTTTTTACTCAGTGGCATTGTTTAGCAACCAAGTTGGGGGGGGGGGGGGGGGGAGGGGAGATTCGTCAGCGAGGCGGGATCTGAAGTCCAGCGAGCCAAAGGGCCACCGGTAGGACTGAGACTATCCCACAGTATTCCAGGAAGGATTAGCCCAACATAGAGCAATGGGGAAAGCCCAGAGCAAAGAAAATTTACCTCTCAGAAAGACTCCAGCGTTTTTCATGTTAGGAAAACATGGAAAGGAAGCAATTAAATCAAGGAAGAGTTGGGCTAAACTGACAAAGAACCTAAGGACACCTTTGCCACAGGACGGGACATTTGTATTCGACGTAGTGGAAGCGCTGTATGCGGCTTTGGATGAAGCAGAGAGAGAGAGAGAGGAAGGTCAAAATCGATTGGCAGGCATATGGATGGTGGAGAGATGAGGCAGTGAAAAGACAGAACACCGCTAAGCAGGCCAGCCTAGTGGGCATAGTGTTGAAACTCAAGGGAGAGAAAGAAGAGGCAGACAGAATCCAAGAGAACACGATGCAGGAGCTGAACCGGCAGATAACTCAGAAATTGATGCCGATAATGCAAGAGTCATTTCAGTCAACACCGAAGGACTGATCGGGGATAATCTGCCGCCATGGGACGGGGATCATCTGCCGCAATTGGACGGGGGGATTTCGGGGGTCGCTTCGCCGTAGTTTTGCACATGCCTGTTGCGCTTTCGCCCTTCGATTGGGGGGAATTTCAGCTGCACCTCCGCCGCAGCAAGGGTGGGTTGGGAGACGCCCCGGGCGCAAAATGGTGTAAGGAAGTGCACTGAAGAGGCTCCTGCGATTCTACTCATACCAGTTGTTTCTGCGATATGGTTTCTGTAGAAACAAAAGGGACGGCTGTCGGGACTCGACCCTATATACTCGTATCCTCTCCTTCGCTTAAAACTATTGCATCACCAGTTAATCATGTTGAAAACTGTAGCTCGTAGTAAACACGTTAACTTGCTATAATCCCTATGTAATCGTGACTTGCAGGGACTTTAAAATAATATAACCTCAATGATCAACTTAGAAAGAAAGGGAATCCAGATATGGGAATACAACATATGGTATTCACTAGTTAAACTCAGGGTGACCCCTCTGCTTCGTGATAAAAGGGTATTTCTCGTTTGTCCTCACAGCGCTTGAGAAGTGTAAAACCGCGCGCTGGGAAAGGCAATATATTATGCGTTGGCTCCGTGTTACCTCACGGCACGACTTTTCTCCAATCTGGAACGCTCAACGTTTGTTGAATAAGGCCCGTGGCAGTCCTTCTCCGGGCAAACGGCCGGATCTTACCTCTTCTCAAGGTCGTAAACAGCTCTGACTGTCTTTGTCTCTCTCTGTCTCTGTCTCTGTCTCTGTCTCTCTCTCTCTCTCTCTCTCTCTCTCTCTCTCTCTGTCTCTGTCTCTGTCTCTGTCTCTGTCTCTCTCCTGGTACTTGAAACGTTTTATGACGACAACAACAACAACATGCATTTTAAGGCCATGTTCCCTGCTAGAGCGGGGGTTAGCCTTGCGGTCCCCATGACAATCTTCTCCATTTTGCCCTATTTTCTGCATCTCTCCTTGTTAACCCCCTTGCCCGCATTTCTTCTTCCACCATCTTTAGCCAAGTCTTTCTCGGTCTTCCCCGTCCTCTACTTCCTTCTACATTAACTTCCATCACTCTTCTCAACCAGTCACTTTCATCCTTCCTCAATACATGACCAAACCATCTCAACCTGTTCCTCTTCACAGCATCAATCACAGGCAATATTCCCATCACCTTTCGCAATTCATCATTTGTCTTCCTCTCTCTCAACGATACTCCGCACATCCATCGAACCATTCGCATTTCCACCCTTTCCAGCCTTCGTTGCTGCTCTACGTTCATTACCCATGTCTCGCTCCCATAAATCATAACACTTCTCACACATGCAGCATACACCTTTCCCTTCAGCTTCAGCGACACTCTCCTCCTCATCAGCACGCCACTCAGTTCCCGAAACTTCTTCCATGCACATCTCACTCGAGCAACCGTTGCCGAGTCTGATCCACCTTCTCCATTCAGCATGTCTCCGAGGTAGCAAAATGTTTTCACACCTTCCAGCTTCACGCCGTCTCCAAGATCCAACTCAACATTTCCTCCATCTGCAGCTCCCTCTGTGCACACCTTACATTTGAATGTAGCTGCCACACTGGTTAATGACCCTCTCAGACCACTACATTTTTGATGAACCCACTCAGCACACATTGTACATTGAATGGAGTTCACTCCGACACCCTTCCTGCACACAGCACACGGCCACTTCCCAGTTCTTTCCACCTCACCACATGCTTTACCACTTGCCATCACCTTTGTCTTTCCGATATTCACCTTCAGACCTTTTGTCTCCATACATTCCTTCCACTTGTTCATCTTTTCCTTCAGTCCATCCATACTTTCCGCAATCAACACCAGATCATCTGCATACAACAACTCCCACGGTAAACCCTCCTTTACGGTCTGAGCCAGCACCTCCATCACAGCTACAAATAGTAGTGGACTTAGTACCGACCCCTGATGCACTCCCACCTTCACCTCAAACTCACCACTGTTCCCGTCCTTCGTCCTTACAGCTGTGCGTCCTCTTTTGTACATTGCCATCACTACTCTGATCAACCATTCCTCCACTCCTAACTTCCTCAATGCCCATGTCAATACTTTGCGTGGAACCCTATCGAATGCTTTCTCCAGATCAACAAACCCAAAAAACAACTTCTTCCTCTTATCCATGTACTTCTCCTGCAACTGCCTCACAATGAAAAGCGCATCTGTCGTTCCTCTTCCTGGCATAAATCCAAACTGCATTTCGTCGATCTTCACTTTCTTCCTTATCCTCCTCTCCAACACCCTTTCCAATACCTTCATTCCATGCTCCAATAACTTTATCACTCGGTACGAGCCACACTCCAGAGGGTCACCTTTCCCCTTGTATAGAGGGACGAGGGTACTCAGTTCCCAAACCACTGGAATGCGGCCTTCTTTCACCACCAGATTACAGATCTCTGTCATTCTCTTCACACCCCAACTTCCTGCTGCCTTCAACATATCTCCCACAACTCCCGTCGGCCCTCCCGCTTTTCCACTCTTCATTGCTTTTATCGCTTCCTCAACTTCCTTCTCAGTTATCTTCTCTGCCGGTCCTAAAACTGGGTTACTCTCTATGTTGCCATCCCATTCATTCTCTGTATTCAACAGCATTTCCATATATCTTTTCCATCTTCGTTTAATTCCATCTGGGTCGACAATGATTTGTCCCACTTCATCCTTCAAGCAACTCACCCCCATCACATCACACCTCTCTTTCGCTATGTGCTTTGCAATCCTGAATACTGCTTTCTGACCCTCTTCCGAATCCAAGCGTTCTCCGAACATTTTCCTACATGCCTCCTGCGCCTTTGCTACCTCTTTCTTTGCAGCCTTCCTGGCTGCCTTATAACTTTCATGCTCTGCTGTTTCTGCTCCCGTACCCTTCGCCTTCTGCCACTCTTTGAACTTCTTCCTCTTCTCGTCAATCCTCTTTCCAACCTCAACATCCCACCACCATGTTTCCGAGTGCCTCGGTGGTCCTTTTGTCCATCCACATACCTCACCAACGGCTCCCAACAGACTAGCTTTCATTGACATCCAACCACTTTCAAGCTCAACCACATCATCCTCTACCCTACTCAGCCTCTCTTTTAATGCCTCCCTTACTGTCACCTCTTTCAACCTCCACACCTCCATTCTCGGTTGGTACTTCACCCGCCGAGCTCTCCTCGCACCTTTCACCCTTATGTCGCAGACAACCAAGTGGTGCTGTGAAACAGCCTCCTCCCCCGGGATCACCTTTGTGTCCCGGAGGTGCCCCCTATCTCGCCGACGCAACATCAGGTAGTCAACGGTTGTCGTCGACCCACCTGACGTGTATGTAACAAGCTTATTGTCCTGTTTCTGGAACTGAGTATTACAAATCAACAAATCAGCTCCATCAGCAAACTCCAAAATCCTTTCACCTTCTCCATTTCTCACACCATATCCGTAACCCCCATGAACTCCCTCAAAACCATCCATACTCCTTCCCACATGTCCATTCAGGTCTTATCCCACCACAACAACTTCCTCATCTTTCACGTTTTCCATCAGCTTCTCTATCGCACACCAGAACTTGTCCTTCTCTTCATCGCTTCGACCAACCTGCGGAGCATATCCCGAGATGACGTTCACCAAGAGCTTTCCAATCATCATTTTCACCATCATCAACCTATCACTCACTCTAGTCACACTCACCACACTGTCTACAAACTCCTCAGAAAACAGGACACCAACACCATTCACGCCCTCCGGGCACCCTTGCCACACAAACTTGTATTTCTGTCCCTGCCTACCCTTCACCATTCTCACACCACTTCCCTTCCATCTCGTCTCTTGCACACAACATATGTCCACTCTTCTTCTGACCAATACTTCCACCACTTCTCCTGATCTCCCTGTCATTGTCCCCACATTCCATGTCCCAAACCTCAGAAACCGATCTCCACTTCGGGCTGCACCCTGCCCATATGTACTTGTGATTGTCATGGTTCTCTTTTTGAGGCAATGTTTTTATGGCCGGATGCCCTTCCTGACGCCAACCCTCTTAGTCGTCTCTTACGACACGCAGGGATACGGTGTACCTATTCTGACCAGGGTACACACTGGGAAACGTTTAAAACATGTAAATTCTGGGGGGGGGGGGGGGGGCGTCAGCATCACGGCTGCGGTTTAAACATATTCCAACAATATCCAAACAGAACGATGAAAAACAAACAAACAAACACAAAAAAAAAAAAAAAACAACAACAACAACAACACAACACACAATCAATCAATCTGTTTTATGACTGTTATCTGATATTGAAATTGTATATATACGTGTACACCACAATCTTGCCTCAGAGCCATTCCCAGCAGTGTCTCGGGTTCTGACCACTTTGTTGACGGCTCTCCACGGCCGTGCGAACCTGGTTGTTAAATAAACCCACTTTTCTTGAGAATTCAACGTCTGGGCTCCTCGACTCCGACTCCAGCGAGCAGACCGGCGCTTTGATCCAGGATACGGAATCATACATACATGCATACATACATACATGCATGCATACATACATACATACATTTTTGTCGCGTGATTCCCCAGGCGAACACCACAGGGATCACGAATGGCCAAAGCAAGCTTTAATTCCGAGGCGACGATCAAAATGCGTACTTTATATATATATGCGCCGGAGGAATAAAGGGGAGGGGAACACTGAAGCGCTTACCTGTGGTCCCGCCAGCAGTTTCCGAACCTGCAGAAAATAAACAACCCGAGGCGAGATTTAAAATGTACAAAAATGCCGGCTTTATTAAACGGAATGCCGGTAATGAAAATTAAAACGCGCGATAATAAATATTGTCCTAAATCGGGACGTCCCCACAACAGACTTGAAACACGGACACAGGGAACGATAACTATATGTAAAAATAACTGTGTATGGTTATTTCGTGCACTTGGCTCAATCGGGCTGTCCTGGCACCTCATCAAGGCCCATCTCAGGCCCCTGTTCCTGCACGGGAATCTGGACGCGGTCCCTGCCTTGACGGGAAGTAGGCCTCCATCCGCCTCGCTTGCGTGCTGCTTGGCCTCACCGGGCATCTCGTTCACCCCGGCCTCGTGGTGTTCCAGTCAAGCCACCCTCGTCCATGTGCAATCACTCGCGAGGTCCCGAACGTGAACACAAGGGAGGAGAATCATTAGTGCACAGCCGTCCACCGTCACCCAGAACGCGAGCAGGCACAAGATGATCAGGAGAACAGCAGAAGAAGACCAGAGCACAAGAACGACCATGGAGCAAGAGAGAGAGAGAAAATGCCGGTCAGACGTGGTTTTTACGTCTGGTCGTGACGTCCAAGGTGCCTCTCCTCCAATCCCTACCGGCCAACACCACAGGCTGAGCTCTCCACCACTCAGCGCGCAGTCCGCCTCTGACGTCATCGGTTGTACCTTGCCAATCAGCACGCTGCTTCCTCCTCGGCATTCTTTCACAAATCGGTGAGTGCCTTCTTGCTCTGCCCTGGCCAATCATGGCTCATCGGGGCATGTCTTCGGCCTTTGTGGTGATGTAGCTGGTTGCCGTCCCATCGGCAGTGCTCATAACTGGCCTCCGGTTGGTTCCATTGTGATTATTTAATGCAGTTAATGGCCATTTCCTGCGCTACTGTCTATGGTGCGGTGCCAAAAGGGATAAAGGATCAATCACATAGGGAACGACGAACTGGGAAGTACTTAACCTAATCCCTGAGCTAAATAACGTGCCTCACCCCCTCGTGACGGGGACAAATATACAACTTCATCCGACATTTGGGCTAAACAGGTCCTCTACTTAATACATGGTGGTGGTTCTTCTTCTTCACGACAGTCGGAGCATGTTGTCTACACAAATCTACCTGGTCTAAAGTATCTCTACCCCACCGACATAACAATATTGTTACGTTTGTGGGGGTATGGATCCTTTAGTCCAGGTAGATTTGCATAGGTAGGTGCTCCGAATGCCGTGTAGAAACCTTGATATAATAAGTACTTGTGTAGACCGTGTGTTTGGATTAAGCTTGTATATTTGTCCCCATCACGAGGGGGCAGGGTATGTTAACTAGCTTAGGGAATAAGGATAAATTACCCCTTTGTCTCTTATGGCACCGCATTAGACATGTAGAGCAGGAATCGCCCTAATAATAAAACCAACCGAAAGCCAGGCATCAAGCACCTGCCGCTGACAACCCCGACTTACCAGGCACAAAGCTCGGCAGGCCGAGGACACGCCCCGAGGAGCCGTGATTGGCCAGGGCTTTTGATTGACAAGGAAGGCCGGAGTAAGAAGGGACTCCCTGATTGGTGGAGGGAAGGACGAGTAGGAAGCATCTCGCTGATGGGAAGAGAGGACCGAAGATGTCAGGGGACTGAGTGTAAAGTATTGGCGTGCGCAGACATTGGGGCTTCTCGTGCTGGATGTCAAAGTGGACAGTTGTGCTTGTTCGCTGCACGAGGAAGCTTGATCATATAAACGCCGTGTTCCGAGACTTTGCTGGTGGATGTGAGGCGGAAGAGCCCCGGACAGAGCTGCAGTTTTCCAGGCGGGAACGATGCGTGGACGAGCACTGCTGTGCTGCCGCGTGATGAGGCGTGGCATAAAGAACAAGGGTGCAGTGAGGCCGACTTCGCGCCAAGGCGTGTTTCCGTGCACGGACCTCCGGGACCCGTTCACAGACTGAGATAAGTCCCACTAAATAACCGCACATCTTTATTTTATGCAACGTTATTTTATCCCTTTGTCTGTGTTTAAGTCTGGTGTGGAGGATTCCATAGGAATTTAGTTTTACCATCGCTTGTTATCGGTATTTTGTTATTTCTTGCTTTTCTTTTTTACCATCGCTTTTCTTGTTATCGTTATTTTCTTTTAATAAACCCTTTTGTTATTTTTGTACATTTTAAAATCGTTTTTCGTGAGTTATTTTTGGAGGTTTGGGAACTGCCTGCAGACCACAGGTAAGACCTTTCATCCCTCCTCTCCCCTTTCTTCCCCCACGTATATTAAGTCCTCATTTGATCAGTGCCTCAAGAGTTAAAGCTTGCTCGGATATTCGTTCCTGGGAAAGATTTTAATCGCCAGGAACACGACAATATATACATATATATATATACATATATACATACATACATATTAGCAGAGTTACCCGGCATTGCCCGGAAAATAAATAGTCACTCACGCAAGTTAGTTTTGATATTCTGTTTATTATACCCTTCTGTTAAGTAACACAATATTCTTTCAGCACTTCATGATAAACTACATTTTTTGTTCTTCTACAAGGTGCATATGCAAGGTGCATCCCTGGTGTTGGGCTAGCGGCTAGGGTGCCGGCTTAGGATCCTAGGATCCTGGGTTCGAATCCCGGTCAATCGCTGAATTAACGCCAGGGGGGTTGACTCAGCCTGTCATCCTTCCGAGGTCGGCTAATTGAGTACCAGTTCACTGGTAATTCCCTGCTTGTCGTTAAAGGCGGCAAAAAGGGTTGGCGTCAGGAAGGGCATCCGGCCGTAAAACATTGCTTCAAAAAGGGGACCGAAAAACAACAACAACCACAGTTCCCGAAAAAGGCCAACCCCCGCTTGCGGGGAAAAATGGCCTCTAAAGGTGGTTTTTTTTTTGTTTTTTTTTACAAGGTGCATAGACAATGTATAGTCAGAGAAAGGCACGCCCTGCTGCCACGCCCCTTGGGTATGCCCCTAGTCTAAATCTGATGCGCCCATGTTTTTTTCACATGAAAAGTTACCCCCCATGGTCCCTCTCTAAGTCACTGCCTTTGGCTGTCCATGAGGCACAACCGAACAAACAGACCTTAACAAATAGGGATATATATACTTATGTGTATATATATATACATATATATATATATATATATATATTGTTACGGACGCGGTTAAGATGTTATTTTGACCGAGCGGTGGTGTATTACCGCGACCGAACAGTTATTCCCCGACTAATACCCGATTTGCCCCAAACTTTGGCCGGATCGCGCCACCGCTATTCAATCGGGAAAACTCTAAAGCGACCGAATGCAAAGAGGAAAACGAAGACAAAGAAAGGTTTGGAAATACTACTAAATTTATTTACTATTCACACACATAAGCAAAAAGACAGCAGTCACGTTTATTTACAAGCACATGAGACGCAGGTGACACAGTGAAAATACTAGCTTATACAGACTTATTGTTACTACCCAGGGACAAGACAAAAGACAGACTACGAGCACACTTACACGGGGAATGATGATAGGACTGGCGGGAGATGGATGGCTGGCGGGATAGGGAGGTCCAACTAGTCCTGCCCCGATCGACTCGTTGGGCAGCCGCCGCCCCTTCGCGGCCCTGCTTCAAACTGCCGCCCAGGCCTCACGCTGCTGTGGCTGCAGTTTCGGTGGCTCCCAGCTGCAGTAAATGCAGTTGCGGTGGCTCGTTCTGCAGTAAGTGCAGTTGCGGTGGCTCGATCTGCAGCTCAACTCTGGACTTCTCTCGGACTCAACTCCTTGGACTCCCTCTTGTCTCTCTGTAAAAGCTCATCTCCTTTCTGCCTCCTCTCGTCTCCCTGTAATGGTTCATCTCACGTCTGCCGCTTGGGAAACGCCCTGCCGTGGGTTATATAGGCCCCACCCCTCAACCTTCGCGAACCTCCTCGATGTTTCTTTCCACACCCTCTCCAAGTCCAACCCCTTGTTCGTGGTTGGTTGAGTGGGGCTGACTCACTCCTCCCCTCTATGACAAGGTGGGGACCCGCCTTTCTTCCCCAACCCTGCCTCGTGGTCAATGGCGGATGAAGAGAAAACCGCCCAAAATGCAGTTGGCAATGCGAATGGCAATTGACGAAAAGGGGGAATGGAAGTTTTGGGAGTGGGAATGAAGGGAATCTATCTCTTTCACTGGTGCAATGGAGTATTTCAATTAATGGGAGACACAGCCTTACCCTAAAACACATAATAAGATATAACTGTTGAACAGGGGTATTCTATGATTAGCTGTGGTGTGGATGCTTTATGGACTAATTATGGGACGCCCTTTGACCTTTACACAGCTCCGGAGGCAGGAGGCGCAGAATAAACAATAATAATAATAATAAAGCACACAATCAAAAAAATACAGTCCTCATATCCGCAACAATATATATATATATATATATATATATATATATATATATACATATATATATATATATATATATATATATATATATATATATGTATTGTTGCGGTCCGCGGATTAGATGTTATTTTACCGAGCGGAGGTATAACCGCGGCCGAACAGTTGTTCCCTGACTAAACCCGATTTACCCAAACGTTGGCCGTATCGCGCCACAGCTACTCAATCTGGAAAACTCTAAAGCGACCGAATGCAAAGAGGAAGAAGACGTACAGAAGAGTAACTGGATTTATTACTATTTACACACATAAGCAAAAAGAGCAGTCACGATTATTTACAGGGGACATGAGACGCAGGTGACACAGTGAAAATTACTAGCTTATACAGACTTAGTTACTACCCAGGACAGAACAAACAAAGACGACTCACACGGGGAATTGCAGAGTGGATTGGCTGGAAGGAGGTGTGTGGCTGGAGGGGGAGGACGGCACGGAGCTGGCTGGAGCTTGATCCCGCACGGGACGTCAGGCTGGAACTCGACGGCCGCTGATGCCACCGATCCTGTCGTGTGCGTGGGATCACGGGTCGGATCACGGTCGGAGCCGACGTGCTGGTGGGGGGTCTCGCGTGACGGGTTCTCTCCTCTCTCTTTCTTTTGTCCAACCACTCTTTCTCCAACGCAACCACTCAACGCAACCACTGACCACCCCTGACGACCAACTCAGCTCTTGTCATGGACCTCTCTTTTCAGACTCATCTCCTTGTCTCAGTAAAAGCGCATCTCTCTTGGGGGCGTCTCTCATGGGCTATATATCGCCCCACCCTTGAACCTTTGCGAACCTCCCCGATCGCTCTTCCTCCGCCCTCTCAAACCAAACCCCTCGTGCTTGGTTGGTTGTTCGGGGCCGGGCCACTCCTCCCCTCTCTGACGAGGTGGGGACCCGCCTTTCTTCCCCAACCCTGCCTCGTGGCCAATGGTGGTTGAAGAAAACCGCCCAAAATGCAGTTGGCCATTGAAATGAAATGAAAGGGGATCTACTCTTATTTCACTTGGTGCAATGCAGTATTTAAATTAATGGGAGACACAGCCTTACCCTAAGACACATAATAAGATATAAGCTACTGAACAAGGGTTTTATCGGGTCCTGCAATGTGGTGTTTATGGAATAACTACCGAGACGCCCTTTGACCTTTACACTACGGAGGTATTTACAAGGAATCATTACATTTTACAGAGGGTGATATTTACAACAATTTACTATACAATAAAAAAAAAAAAACCATTCTCATATCCGCAACAATATATATATATATATATATATATATATATATATATATATATATATATATATATATATATATATATATATATATATATATATATATATATATATATATATATATATATATATACAGTGGAACCTTGACTTACGAGTTTAATTCGTTCTGTGACCGAGCTCGTAACTCAAATTGCTCGTATCTCAAATCAAATTTCCCCATTGAAATGCTATTAATCCGTTCCAGCCCGCCAAAAACCACACCAATTTTTTTTTAAATATACAGTATATATAAAAATATCTCGCGCTTTATATTTCACCTGTATGCAGCATACAAGTTGGCAGGATGGCCTGGACTGGAGGTACACACACTTGACTCTAAAGTCTAAACTGTCCAGCCTGGGTTTGAATCCCGACCCAGCTATAACCTGTCATGGGTGAATCACAGGCAGGGTGATTCATCAATGTGTGTACCGCTAAACTGGGCGCCCCGTTTGCGTCCCATTAGTTGTTGGATGTTAAGGATCTCACCGTGTTTTCCACAAAGAGAAGGCGAGCTATCGCCGGCACTCTGAACAAGTTGTGGCCTGGCATGCTCTTCTCCTCTGCCGTTATATACGTCCTCCTCGGCACCTCGCTCATGTTTTTCGACGATTGCGTGTTTTATATCCAAGCACAAGTTTTATATAAAACACGACGATTGCGTGTTTTATATCCACAAGTTGTTGCCTGGCATGCTCTTCTCCTCTGCCGTTATATACGTCCTCCTCGACACCTCGCTCATGTTTTTCGACGATTGCATGTTTTATATCCAAGCACATCATCCTCTTCTTCTTCTCAGTACCGTGTTTTCCACAAAGAGAAGGCGAGCTATCGCCGGCACTGAACAAGTTGACGGCAGAGATACTGTACTTGCACGGCAAGATAACCACGTGACCAGAACCCACCTGGCGGCGTAAACTCAAAATAACCAACATGCGAAAACAAAAATGCAGCGCTATACGACAGAGATACTGTACTTGCACGGCAAGATAACCACGTGATCGGGTGGCGAAAGCTCGTAACTCGGATCTCGGCTCGCATCTCAAAGCAATAAACCGCCCGAGCGACGGCTCGTATCTCCAAAAACTCGTAAGTTGGGGCACTCGTAAGTCAAGGTTCCACTGTGTGTATATATATATATATATATATATATATATATATATATATATATATATATATATATATATATATATACATATATATATATATATATACATATATATATATATAGTGTCATGTGAAAAAGTAAGTACACCCCATGTAAAGTTTTGACTTTTTCAACATATTTCAACATACAGCTATTTGATCTTCATGTCAACAATATTGATAGATAAAGGTGATAGAATATAACAAATATCATGAAACATTTACATTTTGTAGTCCATTGTATAATTTAAATAAACATAAATGCAAATTTTGCATGTGGAAAAAGTAAGTACACCCCATGAAATGTTTAAAAAAATCTTTTTAACATATGTGGACATATCAATATTTGATCTTCATTTAAACAGTATCTATAGATAAAGGTGATCTAATTGAACAAAAATCAATGAAAAATTGACTTTGCAATAATTTATTCAACAAAAAATTGTTGCACAACATGCACAATTGGATGCACAGCTCATTTCAAATCCCCCCACAACATTTCGATGGGATTTAGATCCGGGCTTTGACTTGGCCATTCCAGAACCCTCCATTTCTTTCTTTTCAGCCATTCCTTGGTGGATCTACTGGTATGTTTAGGGTCATTGTCATGTTGCAAGGTCCACCTTCCGTTGAACTTCAACTTTCCGACAGGTGGCCTCGCATTATCCTCAAGCACCCTCTGTTACAATGAAGAATTCATAGTGGATTATATGATGGTGAGCTGCCCAGGCCCTGATGCAGCAAAGCTGCCCCAAACCATAATATTTGCACCACCATGCTTTACAGTTGGTATCAGGTTCTTATGGTCAAATGCTGTCTTTGGTTTTTGCCAAACATGTCTTCTGGGACTGTGGCCAAATAGCTCTACCTTTGACTCATCTGTCCAGAGCACATTGTTCCAGAAGTGCTGGTCTTTGCCTAGGTGTCCATTGGCAAACTTTAGTCTTGCCCTGATGTTCTTTCTGGACAGCAAAGGTTTCCTCCTGGCGCACCTCCCATGTAGATCAAATTTGTGCAGCCTCTTTCTAATGGTAGACTCGTGCACTTTGACATCAACAGTGGCAAGTGCTACCTGTAGGTCCCGTGATGACATTCTGGGGTTCTTAGAGACTTCTTTCAGCATCTTGCGGTCTGCTCTCGGGCTGAACTTGCTGGGGCGGCCTGGCCTGAACAAGTTGGCAGTTGTTTGGAATCTTCTCCACTTGTAGATGATCTTCCGGACAGTCGAATGATTGATTTCAAATTGTTTGGAGATCTTTTTAAATCCCTTCCCAGACTCGTAGGCATCTATAACCTTCTTTCTGAAGGCCTCAGAGAGCTCTTTTGATTGAGGCATGGTGACGCCGCACACTTCAACAACAAAGAGCAAAGCAAACTAAATGTCTGAGGTTTAAATAAGACAGGTTCCTCCAAGATCCTCTGTAACGATGTTGTAATCATTTGCACCTGAGCTGGTGCACCTGATTCTAATTTTAGGTATTTGAAGTAGTGATAAATGTAGGGGTGTACTTACTTTTTCCACATGCGAAATTTGCATTTATGTTTATTTAAATTATACAATGGACTACAAAATGTAAATGTTTCATGATATTTGTTATATTATATCACCTTTATCTATCAATATTGTTGAAATGAAGATCAAATAGCTGTATGTTCAAAGATGTTGAAAAAGTCAAAACTTTACATGGGGTGTACTTACTTTTTCACGTGACTATGTCTGCATGTCCCCTCAAACTTACACCAATCAGAGCTGAGGATCTGGTCACATGACAGGCGTAAACTTTTAACCAGGCAGAGGTATGTATGCTCTCTACTGAGTGCCGTTCTATTTTTCTATTGCTTTGCAAAATATCACTACTGTATATATAATTGCGTATGCTCATTTCGTGTCCTACAAGGTTTCTACTTTCGTAGAATAATAAATGTTTCCGTTCAAACTGCTGTGTGAATAAACCATACATTAGCGCTTCTTCCTCTTCTTCAATGTCGCAAAGGCTTTTAGAACTGGTAAATTCGTGATTAAACAAACCATTTTTTGTGGCGCAGATGTTTGGTTCATGTGTTTACAGCGTTTGTCTCCATATGTATGTATGTATGTATGTCTCTCACATATTTATCCTACATATTGGTGAGTTTTATAGCTGACAATTACGCTTCTGAAAGGTAGAATGTAATGCCATTTGGCTTTGCCAGTTGTTTCCTTCAACACCCTTTTGGGAATGTTCATATATTACGTCATATACCTGGTTGGGGCGAATTATCACACTTGATGATTGTGAGGAACTGAAATTATGACAACAGGGTGATTAATTATATATGATGGGGGTGGGGCAGGGGGTGCATGCCCCCCAGATCATATATCTATCTATAATTCCAGTAATCTCTGTTTGTACGTCTGTACGTTTGTACGTCTGTTTGTCTGTGACCACTGTTTCTCGACAACCACGGGTCCGATATACTTTTAACTTGCCAGGTATATTGCTGGGGACCCGAGGATGTGCCTTTTCAAGGTTTCATATTAATCGGACAATTACTTACCGAGCTATGTCCAAAAAACGATTCAACCAATCAGAGAGCAGCGAACGATCGCGTGTGCCGAACGTGGAGGACACACTCTGCCTCGGATGGCACATTTGAGAGCGTATTCATTTATTTCACGTTTGCAAACTATGTTGGCGTTAAACTATGTTTTAAAACTAATAAAACCGAATTTGCGATTCATTCGCTTTCCTGCGCGTTTGTGCACGCGATGGCGATTTCTTTACCAAACTCCGGAAGCCGTTCGCTTTGGACCAAACCATTGCATGTAAATAGAGGGGGGGGATTGTCACCGTACTCGCAAGCCGTTCGCTTTGGACCAAACCATTTCATGTAAATAGAGGGGGGGGATATAATTTTAGATATAGATATAGTACGGGCAATGCCCTAGTAATTAAAACTTTGATTAAGGGCTCTTCAAACATTGAAGCATTTCTTATGACTCCAACCACCCTAAACCCGGTGTTGGCTTAACGGTTAAGGTGGAGGGCTTGGGATCCAGAGCTCTGAGTTCGAATCCCGGTCAGCTGTTAAATTAACACCAGGTGGGGTTGACTCAGTCTGTCATCCTTCCGAGTTCTGCAAAATGAGCACCAACTCACTGGGTCCTCTCTCAAGGACGTTGGTGGCAGAATTTGCACTGACACCGTAAAACACCTCAATCCGTACCACACAGTGGTGTGTGTCGGGATGGTGCTGAGGTCACTTTGATAGTGTTGACTAACTGACATGTACAATAAACCAGTGTCTCAATGCAATCTTTTCACTTCCATGGTGACAGACAGCTTAAAGACTTGGAGTACTTCAAAATAATTTAATACTTACATTATTTGCTAACTGGTATCTCCACCCAGGTCATACAATCCTCTTCAACTAAAGTATCAAAGAAGCCCAGCTACGCCAGTGTTAGACTTTCGGTCTTGTTTTTTAAATTAATTGATCAACACTACAACCTTTGTTCAAAGACTTTCCAGTCTCGGCTCCTGTTATAACAACGCTGACATCATTTGATCAACTTTGTGATCATCCTCTTACTCTATCACAGAGCGTTGGTGCTGCTGGAGCAGCTTCGTGAGCAAGGGATATACTGGGTGGTTTGCCATTGCTTTCCCAGCGGTAGTTCAGGCAAAAAATTGTAATTTGTTAATGTTGCCGACGATAGCTCACCTACTGTTTGCGAAGAACACCATGGGAACCTTTAACATCCACCAATTGATGTTGGTAGACGGGACCCAGTTCAACGTCCATCTGTGGCACACACATTGATGAATCAACCTGTCTGTGAAACACCAGGATGACTGCTTATAGCTGGGCCACGATTCAAACCCAGGCTAGACAGGTAACAGGTGAGTGTGCATACCTCGAGGGCATCTTTTCAACTCAGGTCATACTCAGGTCAACTCATTAATGCACTGTTAATAAACAAACTGCGATTCCGTGTCATGTTCATATGTTTAAAATGTATCTCATTTGGTGTCATGCATTTGTTCGGGTTGAATGTTAAGCTTTGCAGAGCTTTTTATGCAGCGTGGGAAGCGGCTACCTGAAACAGGAGACAGCCGACGTGCAAACATGGATACGCAAAGACACACCACACTTCACATGATATAAATGATAATAATTCTACATTTTGCTGATAGACCGGAAAAAGCTGCTTCCCTCACTCATTGTGGAATGTGTTGGAACATGTCTATCAACACTTGGAACATGCCTTTCAACACTTGGAACATGCCTTTCAACACTTGGAACATGCCTTTCAACACTTGGAACATGCCTTTCAACACTTGGAACATGCCTTTCAACACTTGGAACATGCCTTTCAACACTTGGAACATGCCTTTCAACACTTGGAACATGCCTTTCAACACTTGGAACATGCCTTTCAACACTTGGAACATGCCTTTCAACACTTGGAACATGCCTTTCAACACTTGGAACATGCCTTTCAACACTTGGAACGTGCCTTTCAACACTTGGAACGTGCCTTTCAACACTTGGAACGTGCCTTTCAACACTTGGAACATGCCTTTCAACACTTGGAACATGCCTTTCAACACTTGGAACATGCCTTTCAACACTTGGAACATGCCTTTCAACACTTGGAACATGCCTTTCAACACTTGGAACATGCCTTTCAACACTTGGAACATGCCTTTCAACACTTGGAACATGCCTTTCAACACTTGGAACATGCCTTTCAACACTTGGAACATGCCTTTCAACACTTGGAACATGCCTTTCAACACTTGGAACATGCCTTTCAATCCAGGAAAATATTTCTCATCCTGTCTCTGGAAGAATCTTCAAACAGACTCACTTGTGTATTTCCACAATGGAAGTGATTCCTTTTATTGAACTTCTGGCCCTTATCAGTTTTGACCTTTCCTGAGCAGACCATACTGTATATCAAAGCTGGTCTCCAAAGCCAGCCGCAGACCCAGCATACTCTGTTTTTCTTTGCCCAATCTGAAGTTCCCACAGCTTACAATACCTTTATCCATTGCTTAATGGAATACTGCTCTCCGTGATGGGATTGTGCTACACTGCATGCCATGGAATCAAAAGCTCTCAACATCATTGGCATCTCCCTCAGAGGTTGAAGCACAAGGCCTGCCGATCTCATTGCAAACAGGTTGCTGACCCCTCTGTTTTCTATACCCCTTCCTCAGATCTTCCTCCCTCTGGTCTTTCATTCCCCCAATGCGTCTGAGTCCCTGCAAGTTGCATGCTTCCAGCAAACCCCTTCTTGTGAATATCCATTCGTTTTTTGTTCTTCTCTGTTACGAACCCTTCTTTGGAGTGATCAATCCAACACTTCCCTTCAGGACTTCAAGTTGGAAGTCCACCACCACCTCGGTTAATCCACCATCCTTCCCTGTTATTTGTCATATTCCTAACCCCCCACACTCCAAATCACCTTTTTCCTATTCTCTCCCCATCTAATTGCAGGTTCCTGTGTTTCCTTCCCTCTTGGTGACTACTGTTTGTTATCCCTTTGTTTCATAACTTATCCTACAGCTTGTTCTCACATGTCATCCCACTGTCGGTGCATTGTTCTCGAACCTTTTTCACCTCGTTCTGCCCTGCGCCTTGACTTTTGTATGTTTAAAAAAAGGCAAAATACTCTATTTTTATGTCTCCATAACCGAAGCTCAGATGCATTGCGTTGTATGTCCACCTGTCCATACGTTGTCGGTTTATTTGTTACTATGATAACGATTGAACCACTGAAGTGATTTCAACTAAATGTGGCCCAAGTATTGAATGAAATACAAAGATGAACTGATTAGATTTTCGGTTCAATAGGTGAAAGGTTAAGGTCATATGACCTTTATGTGAAACCAATTTTTGCTGTGATATCTTCTCCTTCCTTCCCTGTTATGTCATCATCTTTCCCATCGATTTTTATCTCCATTTGCGGGTTTCATAAGGTAGAACGAAGCCCTGCTTGGTCTCAAAGTATCCACCTACGTGTGTGTTTACGTGTACATGTATGAGTGTGTGCATGTATATGTGTGTAAGTTGTTGTTGTTGTTGTTGTTGTTGTTGTTTGCAGATATCTCCACGCATGGGTGGGTTTCAGGACATGGATCGGAGACCAACTAGGTCTCAAAGTATCCACCTTGTAGGTGTTTGTGTGTGTGTGTGTGTGTGACAGAGACAGACAGAGATAGACACAAATGAACAAAGAGACAGACAGACAGAGACACAGCAGAGACCCTGACAGACAGAGAGACAGACAGACAGAGACAGACAGAGACAGACAGACAGACAGAGACAGACAGACAGACAGAGACAGACAGAGACAGACAGACAGAGAGAGACACAGAGAGAATTGTGGGGAACAGACACAGAGAGACACAGATAGAATTGTGGGGAACAGACGTTAAAAAAAACGAGATGTGTGTGTGATATTTGTGTATGTAATACGTAAAAAAAACTAAACTCACCCCCTCATTTAAGGCTAATGCCCTCCTCTCTTTCTAGTGCTTTCCCCTGTGGCTAATGCTCCTGTGCTCAATTGCACAACAAACCTAATCTTAATCTTAATAGCTCTCTTAATCTTTCTTCATCACAATAATCATTGCAGAGTTAAACAGTTGCAATAATCCTAATGTTTCCCTGTTTATATTTTTGATAAACAGATTACATTTTGGGTTCAACAGGTCAAAGGATCATCAACATCTCTGGCTATTCTCAGGCAGACCCGCACTCGGGCAGATTAGCTGGGACTACAAGCAGCCATCTCACTTCAGGACTTGTCTCCAATATTTACTGCCCCTGATGTTAACTCGGCCTGGGAATTCTTCTCCAGAAATCTGCTCTCTTTTGCACAGATTAATCCCATCTCGTCTTCAATGATCCTAACCTTCTTCCCACCAATGGCACACTCAATGCTGTAGTGAGGCGGTTGCTCTGAAACGACTTCCCTTCACTTCCTGGAAAGCAAACCCAACCAAAGGCTATCTCAGGTCATGCCACAAAGGCCACAATAGTGTAGCAGCATAGCAAACCTGTTGTGCATTTTGTGATACAAGCACCAAATTTGGTACACTAGTAGACTATCATATTATGAAAAGATCTGGATATTGGGCCATCTCAGATTCAGAGATTTGATTTTTGCAAGATTTCGATTCGATTGGGATCGAAGAGAACACCTTCTTCGTCTTCTGTACAGTGAAGTTGCCAGCCCTGAATTCTCTGGCTACATCTGGGTGCTTCATTGGGAGTGCAACCGTGTCCCTCAGGTGAACAGGGACCCACCTGGCATAGTGTGTGTGGTCTAAGGCATGGAACCATGGGACCAGTTCCGTCAGGGCATCAAGGTACGTCGTGAATGAAGCCTGCCGCAGAGAACGCACGTAGACCAGTACCAACATCTCTAGTTCCAGCACAGTTGCCCAGTACTGAAAGTTGGGAATGTCTTCTCCTCTCTGGTGACACAAGTCTTCGAACTCAGGCAGGTCTTCTGCATCATCAGCATATGTCATACAGTGGCGTTCATACGCACGGTGTTGCAGGATGTGCAGTGCCGCTGCAGTGATTTGATGAGCTCTTCTTGTGCGGGTGACGTGGGCAGCTCGTAGGAAGGAGTCGGCCGTCCCTGGCGTTGCAATCTCAGCTTGCAAAATCTGCAAATCTTGCAAAAATCAAATCTCTGAATCTGAGATGGCCCAATATCCAGATCTTTTCATAATATGATAGTCTACTAGTGTGCCAAATTTGGTGCTTGTATCACAAAATGCACAATTCTTTTGAATATTT
This sequence comes from Myxine glutinosa, assembly GCF_964187855.1. Taxonomy (NCBI): domain Eukaryota; kingdom Metazoa; phylum Chordata; class Myxini; order Myxiniformes; family Myxinidae; genus Myxine; species Myxine glutinosa. Next base: position 132,704,141 of record NC_136267.1, on the reverse strand, counting down.
GGGCTAAGCCGCCCCACTACAAAGAGTGTGTCCAATCTCAAGAGAGCCATAAAGCAACATCTGTCCAACCTCAAGATTGAACTTTCAAACCTTTCTCCCTCCTCTAAAACCGGGTGTTTACTTCTAAATGTTGTATCCCCAACCCCTCACTCTCTGTACCTACCCATCCCAGTCGTACCCAACTGCTACCAAGACCATGTGTCTTTTGTACCTGAGAAGGTGGTCAATTTTCTGGCATGCCCCATCATTTGCCCGATGTTATCTTCCATCTGTTTGGAAATCGGTCAACATCACTACACTACATGGAAAGTGCAAATACCGATCCCTTTAACGACAGACATATTAGCTTACTTCCAATCATCAGCAAGGTCATGGAATCCATCATCACAGTTGATATGAAATCCTTCCTTTTCTCCAACACTCTCATCCCAGATCACCAATTTGGGTTCAGACATGGTCACTCTACCTTGGACATGCTGCTTCTACTCGCCCAACAATGAATGGAGGCTGTCAATGTCAGACATCTCCCTCGACATATCTGGAGCTTTTGATGCACTCTGACATCCCGCTTTGTTGTCCAAACTCTCTGCCTATGGCATCCAAGGCCAACTTCACACATGGCTAACTGACTTGATCTACCCTCGTAACCAACGCGTGTGACTCAACGGAATCCTTTAATTTCCTCTCTCTGTCAAGGCTGGTCCTGGTCCCAGTCCCAATCCTTGTCTTCATTCAACGATCTCTCTCAGTCACTGGAAAAATCCCCTTTGTCTATTTATTGATGACTCCACCCTTTGTCGTGCCATCCCTCATCTTTCAGAAAGGCAGGACTACCCTTATCCACCCTCTTACCCCTAATACCACCTCCTTACCCCTAATCCCACCTCCTTACCCCTAATCCCACCTCCTTCGAAATTTCAGTTTTACTTCCTTAGAGTTTGTTTCCATATCCATCTTATCCATCCCATGCATGTTCCGATACCCCTCTTTCCACCCCACCTCCCATATTTGTCCAAGTCTCTCTAGATTTTCCGCTTCAACCCTGCTGTTGGTGCTTCCCCCTCTTTCGACTGCCCCTTGTGTTCTGTTGTATCTTGATCCTTTCAGTGTTCTTGCTTTTTCACGAGCCTCGACTATGCATTCAATAAAAAAGAAAAATAAAATCATCTGCCCTTTCAAAATCGCTTTACAGACCATAACTCAAGTTGGAAGCATCTGTTGTCATTTCTCCTCTACGCGTCTCTCCTCTGGCTCTATTTCTCTCTCATGTGACCTTTAATTGAGATCAAACGCAAGTGGATTGACAGGTAATACAGGCAGAGGCCTATCCATTGACGCATTAGCGTCAAATTCTATTTTCTAGTTTGGCCCCGTCTACACATTTTCATGTTATTTATAATGTGACTCCCACTCCAGCTTTTTATTTTGTTCCAGGACTGATGTGTTTACGTCAACCTCCCCCCACATTTTTTGTCCAGGGCCCACATTTTTGGGGCTGTAAGTGTGGCAGCCCTGTTTCTGCCAAGGCATTGCTTAAGATTGTGAATGTGAGGAAAACCTAGGTCTGCAATGAACATCCTGTCGGTGTGAATGGAAGAATAACAGCATTCCACATCACGTGCTTCAAGGTCTCGATAATCACCCAAAATAATATTGATAACGCTTGTGTGTTTTGTGGTGATTTCGCTTTTTTGGCTGTCCTTGTCCACCATGTCTGCTATAGCAAGAGAGACCTTGATGTAAGTTGTTGCCACTCTCGAGCTAAGGTAAGAATGATAGCAAAATATTTTTACCATGACCATAAATCCATTCATCTTTTTGTTTATTTGTATGTGCTTTTATCACTGAATATTTTTCCATCTTCAACATCTGTGGAGTTTGATTTGAGATGGCAATGAAGCATTTGCCTTGTAAGTAAATCTGCCTTTCCTGTTTGTCAAGGTCAAATGTAGCTAACAAAGAGATTGACTCGCCTTTTCTGCTTCTTTTGTTAAACAGCGAGGCAAGTGATTCCGCTTCTTTAAGGCTTCAAAGCTGGCGAAGCAACGAAGATGGTGGTGAGAGGCGACGGAGCAGTGATTTTTCTGACGCAAGCCGCAGCTCACGCACAGCGAGTGTGGGCAGTTCCGCAGGAAAAGGTGTAGTATCTGGGCCGGGGAATCTGTGGTCTTGTTAAATTTTGAGACTATTAAGAGTCGATTCACCGTGCCGTTTGCCTTGAATCGTGATATTTCTGCACTCTTGATATTATGTAGAGGCACTCGTGTCGACACAAAGGAAGATGTTTTTTTTTACGGCATAGCCCATAGGGCAAAGCCGTCTAGAACAGTGTTTGTGTGTCCGTCCGTATGTTTGTATGTATGTATGTGCCCTCAAACGTATACCAATCAGAGCTGAGAATCTGGTCACATGATAGGGGTGATGTGAAGTCATTACGGCAGTACGGCGGCTGACTCCACACACCGCAATTTTTGATTCCTATGCCGTTCAGGCTGGCCATATCGTTGAACCTGTCATGTATCACAATCTGCATGCTCTACCTTTACATTTTTCATTCAGTGTGAAACGCAAACAAACCGATTATTAAAATGACCATCAAATATCGAAAGCATAGACGTTAGGGTCTTCAAACGACACAGTATCTATAGGCCTTAGGCTTCATGCCTCACCTTCAGGCCGCTTTGGACAAATTTGCCCAGGTTTCTTAATACAGTAGTATTGTTTTCATAATCATAATAATAACGTTAATAATAATAATTTAGTAAATATAATCTTAACACTGCAATCCTGTTTTCATCACTGCAAGGTGTTACAGATTCGTCACTTCCGGTGTTGTGGTTTTCATCCACTTGAAACATTTCTGGTTCTATGTATTATTATTATTATTATTGTTTGAGGGAAATAGCCATTATTATTGTCAAAAGGTAAAAAGGTTAATGTTAAATGAAACAGGAAACCGGATCGGGAACCGGAAGACGAAGAAGAAGAAGGGGAGGTGAGAGAAAAAAAAGGAGCGAAAAGTCGGACAAGAAGCTGGTTGCTTTGCGTTCTGGATGGAACGTTGTCGAGCAAGAGTCACGAGTGAACTTTGAATTTCCTGGATAGGAATTCCTGCGATAGGGGTTATCGCTGTGAGTGATCAACCTGGGTGTCAGGTTTGGCGTTGGGATTCTGAAGAATCATCGCCGGGTCATTGCGACTCGAGAACGAGCCGTCGGCCATTTTGATTCGTGCGCTTCACGCGTCAAGCCAGGTATTTGCTTCGTCAGCCATTTCCACCGCGTTCAGACGTATCTGATGTGTGTGTGCGCACCGTGGCTTTTGGAAGATTAATTTGCGGTTCGCCCACTGAGCCGTGAAAGTTCAGACCTGGAGGGCGCCTTTGGATTTCCCATTTCCCATTCGCCTTGAGTTTGCCTTATGCAGTGGCGCCTTAGGATTTCGCATTCGCCTTGAGTTTGCTTTACGCAGTTTTGGACCACGTGACTCTTTGCGCTGCTTCGGCCGCATACGCCTTTCTGCTGTTTTGGCGATGTGACCGGGCCCGTCATCTGAATGGGGTTCGGGTTTCGATTCGACATCGCTCTAATGATCACTGGAGGGGATCAACTTTGAGCTATAGAGACATTGGGGAATGTTCTTTTTTCACTCACTTGGAGCCAGTGAGTTACCCTATACTAGCTGATGGTACCATCATAAGATGTGTTGATTGTACTTTTGATTGCTATTATTGTTGTATCGTTATTCTTGTGATTTTTAATACAATATTTGTTTGTTGATAACCATTGGTGTGGTTTCCCTATTGATTTTTGACACAGAATAACATATTTTTCTGCCGTGGCTCCTCTCGGGGCTCGGAGGTACACCGTGATCAGGGGGTCGGGGAGGAGCACGTAACAAAGGGTACTGGATTGAAGCGGTGTATGGTTGGTTCATTGTTGACTTTAAACATATAGAATAAACCAGTGTCTCAATGAAATCTCTTCAGTTCCATGGTGACAAACAGTTTAGAGACTTCGAGTGCGGCGAGCCTGAGCAGACTGCCGAACACATAATTACGACCTGCCCCCTATACAGACCACCTTCAGAAGCCGGCCTCTTCGACGTAGGACCAGAGACGAGGGCATGGCTGCACGACACTGAGCTGGCCATCTGATGATACACGAAAGAAGAAGAGTACTTCAAAATAATTAAATACTTTCATAATGTGCTAACTGGTATCTCCACCCAGGTCATACTATCCTCTTCAACTAAAGTATCAAACAAGCCCAGCTACGCCACTGTTAGACTTTCGGCCTTGTTTTATTGGTACCCACTGCGGTATTGGGTTCAAAGATTTATCGATTTAACTCTTCTGGTTTCCCGTTAGCTCGCTTGAGCTCTGTGACAGTCTTGGGCATGATTCCCATTGGGCCCATTGCCTGAGCTCTAAGGAGTTATTCTCTCTGCTGTTCGGTTCAAACAATTCTCTCTAGATTGGAGTGCAATGTAATCAGGTCGCACTCATTGTGTAGGTTATGTTGAAGGAAGGTCTTTGCATAGATTTTGGGGAGTTGTCCTGCAAAATCTGGGCCATTCTTTTCTTTTCTTTTCTATTTTATATTGTTATCCTTTATTACTTTTTTTTTGTATGATTTGGGCAAAAACCATGGTAAATCATCTGGGATTTAGGTGGTTTCTCTGGTTAAAAGGCATTGCAAATCACAAAGGATAGAGGTGGTTTCTCTGTGGTTATAAGGCATGGTAAATCACCTGGGATAGAGGTAGTTTATTTTGTTGAAATGCATGGCAAAATCACCTGGGATAGAGGGCATTCCTCTGAGGTTTACTACTACACTGCAAGCCCAATTATGGTATGTAGTGATCCCCACATCTGTTTGTCTTCTGTCTTCTGCCAACATTTATGTGGGCTAAGGAGCAAGAGGAGGAGTTGGCTAAGGAGCAGGAGGAGGAGTGGGCGAAGCAGCAGGAGGAGGAGTGGGCTAAGGAGCAGCAGGAGGAGGAGTGGGCTAAGGAGCAGCAGGAGGAGGAGTGGGCTAAGGAGCAGCAGGAGGAGGAGTGGGCTAAGGAGCAGGAGGAGGAGTGGGCTAAGGAGCAGGAGGAGGAGAGGGCTAAGGAGCAGCAGGAGGAGGAGTGGGCTCAGGAGCAGCAGGAGGAAGAGTGGGCTAAGGAGCAGCAGGAGGAGGAGGAGTGGGCTAAGGAGCAGCAGGAGGAGGAGTGGGCTAAGGAGCAGCAGGAGGAGGAGTGGGCTAAGGAGCAGCAGGAGGAGGAGTGGGCTAAGGAGCCTCAGGAGGAGGAGTGGGATAAGCAGCAGCAGGAGGAGGAGTGGGCTAAGGAGCAGCAGCAGGAGGAGGGAGTGGGCTAAGGAGCAGCAGGAAGAGGAGTGGGCTAAGGAGCAGCAGGAGGAGGAGTGGGCTAAGGAGCAGGAGGAGGAGAAGTGGGCTAAGGAGCAGCAGGAGGAGTGGGCTCAGGAGCAGCAGGAGGAGGAGTGGGCTAAGGAGCAGCAGGAGGAGGAGTGGGCTAAGGAGCAGCAGGAGGAGGCGTGGGCTAAGGAGCAGCAGGAGGAGGAGTGGGCTAAGGAGCAGCAGGAGGAGGAGTGGGCTAAGGAGCAGCAGGAGGAGGAGTGGGCTAAGGAGCAGCAGGAGGAGGAGTGGGCTAAGGAGCAGCAAGGAGGAGGAGTGGGCTAAGGAGCAGCAGGAGGAGGAGTGGGCTAAGGAGCAGCAGGAGGAGGAGTGGGCTTAGGAGCAGCAGGAGGAGGAGTGGGCTAAGGAGCAGCCGGAGGAGGAGTGGGCTAAGGAGCAGCAGGAGGAGGAGTGGGCTAAGGAGCAGCAGGAGGAGGAGTGGGTTAAGGAGCAGCAGGAGGAGTGGGCTAAGGAGCAGCAGGAGGAGGAGTGGGTTAAGGAGCAGCAGGAGGAGGAGTGGGCTAAGTAGCAGGAGGAGGAGTGGGCTAATGAGCAGAAGGAGGAGTGGGCTTAGGAGCAGGAGGAGGAGTGGGCTCAAGACGTACGAAGCGCAACACCGTGTTTTCGGAAAATTAAAAAAAATTCTTTCTGAGGTAAAATAAATACTCGTGCAGGAAAACTACTTCCTGACAGCGGATGGAGGGGGTGAGTGATATGGAAGAATGGGTTGGGGATGTTGAAGGCTCTGGAAGTGGGCCGAAGGTAGGTGGTTTGGAGAATAGAGGTGGAACTTCCCCCGTTCCGGAGTGATCGAGCCAGGAAACAGACTTGATGGATTTCCAGGCCATGGTAATACATTTTATGGAGCAACTGAGTAACAAATTGGATGTCCATTATGAAGAAATGAGGGGGGTGATAAAGGGGAGGTAGTGAACGATTGGAGGCCTGTAGTAAACGAAAGGATGCCCAGATTAAAGAAACGAAAACCCAGAGAACAAACGAGTGAATTGAAGGAAGAACAAAATAATAGTGCCGATGGGACACAGGAGAAGCCATGGGTGGCAGATTTTGAATTAAAACGGGAGTAGACAGCATATTTGGAGAGGGAAAAAGCAAATACAGCATGTTTGGAGGTAAATGGGGAGTGTTCGAATGGAAATAGGGGAAGCTCAAATTTAAATGGAGAATGTTTGGCTGAGGAAGGCCTGGGAGGTTATCGGGCTGGTGTGGATGCCTCAATTCACCAGCAGGGGGAATAATTTGAATTTTTGAATTTTGATCCAGGGCGGTGGTGCAGAGCAACAGGGGCTAGAGATATTGGAGGTCCGTGTGACGGGACCGGACCGGGTATTTATGGAAGAAGGCCTGTTGGGGCCAGAATTGATTGTGGACGATGAGATAAATGATGTGACACAGCGGCTGAATACCTGCGACAGTACCATCGAAGAGGTGGTTGCTCAGGTCCAACAGGGTCTGGAAGATGAGGTGAGTTGCTCGGTTGATGAGATTGAAGTGACCGAGGGGACCCTCACCATGAACAACAATTTGGTACAGGAGGCTCCGAAATTGAATACCCAGTTGGGGGGTGTGTTTTGGCTGCGAGCTGGATTTGGACATGGAAGAGTTGGGAGATAGAGCCTCGGAAGAACTGGTGCCCATAGATAATTTGGAACAGCTGCAGAACAACCCGAGGAAGGGGTTGTCACCTGCAGCTGTGCTTGTTGGACACGCAAGGCCAAAATTTTCAAAAGGAGATGTAAATTGAAATTGCAATGGGAATTTGATGTGGAACAGCCTTGGTGGGAGTTGGTCCCCGGGCTGTGGAATTCGGACCAGGAGAGGTCATTGGGGATTGCCTCGGGGAAAAGGTGCCGCTTTCAAAATGGGTTTATGCCAGACAGCTGGAGGGCTGTGCTGGCGAGATATGGACGTGGGGTCCGACCATGGGTGTCATGGTAAGACCTGGGCCCCACGGGGGGTTTGGTGGAGTGTGGCGTCCCTTGTCCATTGTGGCGCCACCCGAGCGTGTGTCTCGGGGGGGGGGGGGGTGGGGGTGGGGGGGTCTGAGGTGGTTTATCATAGGTACCTAGGATGGTGTATAATGAGGACCACTACGGGGAGGTGTTGAGAACCGTGCTTTGGTGGCGGCACCACGGATGGCCAACACGGACCTGATGTGGCGACCGCCCGGGCATGCAGCCTGACAGCCTCTCCTTGAGACTCTGGGACAGCCAGCATGTGATGACCTGCCATGCTGTGCTGGTATATGGACGTGGGTCGAATTGCATGGACAGGGATGTGTTTGCCTACTGGAGAACCATTGGGGCATCTGTGGAACATGATGGTGTGAGAATGATCTTCCACAGATGTCCTGTTGTGATTTGTGGACTCTCGGCTTGGGAAGAGAGCCATGGGATTGATGAATCGGGAGATTGTAACGAGCCGAGCATATGGGCCATGCTCGGCTGGCATGTGTATGGAAAAGCACCCTTCTTTGGTGAGATTAGTAAAATGAAAAATAATTGGCATGGGTAATCTGAGGGTTAGATGTAAATTTAAGGGTGGATTTTGTGTGATGCCATGTTGGACACTGCGCAGTGGCACCATTATTGATCCAGGTGTGTCAGACCAGAGTGTTGGAGGCTGGGATAAATTTGATAGGTTAGCAGGACGCGGCCTTCAACTGGCTACGGGGGCGACGGCGCCGATATTTTGGACGCGGGATTGTGGTGATGTAGTTGGGTAGTCTGGAGGTCAACGTGGTGCTGTGGGTGTCCGAGGTGTGTGGACCATTTCTTCTGGATGAGTCTCCTGGTGGAGCATGGCTGTTGTCTCGACCTTGGGCGTGGTCAAGTGTTGGTGGGCACTGGGGGATGTGGGCGGTGCAGGGGATGTGATGTGGATGCCATGCACTGCGACCGTTCCCCCCAGGGCCGAGTTGTAGGAATGGTAGAGTCGGCAGCAGGTGCTCACCACATTGGCCAGCTGGGGCTAGTGCAGCCGTGCTCCTCGCAGAGGGGGGGGGGGGGGGGGGTAAAGGATGGATGGTGGGTCGCACCCTTATGGACACTCATGGGCCATGTTGGCGTTTCAGCTGCTCAGCTTGTCCCGGTGGCCCTTGCACGGTCGAGGTGTGGAGCTGTCGTAGCCAAATGTAGTAGTTTAGTAAAGGTCACCATTGGAGGCGGATCCACATACTTGCCAGTACTGTGGGACAAAAGGAAATTTGGTGAAATTTGGTAGGCCCTATGGGACAAATTTGGGGATTCAGTCGGGTGGATGACACTTTTGGGCCTGACCAACCTGCAAGTACCTGCACATCAAGGTGAGGTAAGTGCTTTGAGGTGTACTGTCCCATGCTTCAGGACCTGCTCATTATATTTTGGGACATGGAATTTGGTATAGGGGGTGGGTGAGAGTGATGGAATGGTCGGTGAGGGGATGGAATGTGTGCCACAAAGGGTATTGTGGGTGGCGTTTGTTTATGTGTAGAGGTGTTGTGTTTTTGTCTAGTCGAGAGGATGGAAATTGAAATATGAGTGACAGAGTGATTCTTGAAATGTGTTTGTAACTTTAAAATGTGAATGGGGATTTCACATGGAAGCAGGTCATGGCAACATCTTTTTGTGACATCTTCTATTGAAATATGTGGTTGAGAATTGAATGGCAGCGGGGGAGGAAATGTTTTTGTGGATTTTATGGGTGGGGAAGGTGTGTGTGTCCGCAGGTACAGATCAGGCTCTGAGGAGTGGTGACTGCGGCCCCCTCTGCGGTAATTACCCCTGACAGCCAGTGGTGTCTGGAAATTGGGAGCCTGTCGGTGGTGGGGGTCTGTTTGGGCACCCTGGGGTATGAGAGTCCCGGCGACCCGTGAGGCTGTATGGAAGCCTGAGGCCACGGAGCCTGGTGTGTGGAGTCCCCTCCCCTCCTCCCCCGGTGGGACGACAGCGGAAGGACCTGTTTGGCTGTCATGGGGTCAAGAGGTAAAAAGGGGGGGGGGGGGGGGCGAAGAAATCGCAAGTCTGGCAACTTGTCTTTGGGACTGCGGGCACCACACCCTGAAGCGCCACACCACCACCTTGCTTGTATGGTACCTCCCCACTGCCTAGTAGAAACGCACACACATGTTTTGACATCTATGCCGTGGTCCTTCAAGGGGGGGGGGGTGGGGGGGGAGGGAGAGGGGGGGAGGTGAAATACGTGCTTAGTAATGGTTTTGAGTGTTGATGATTTGGGGAATGTGTACGAGTGGTTATGGGTTTGTGTTGAATGAATGTGGGCGAAATCTACCGAGCCACGTCACTTACCTGTAACACCAGGACAGGGCCCACAGAAATTTGGGGTGCATTGGGATGGCCCCGCAGGTAAAGTTGAGTCTTGTGGCATCCACCGGGGGACGCGGTGTGTCGGTTGGGGTTGAACAAATGTTCTTGAATTTTTGATGGTTAAGTTTTGTGGTTAAGATAGATTTTTGCGTGTTGTTGTTTTTTCTTCCTGCCCCAGGAGTTATGGCTAAGGATTCCACGATTGTACATATTTGCATGGTTGCTTATGGGGGAAAAACGGTAAGGAGAATAGGTAAATAGCTTCGGATCACTTCCCACAGCCCTCCTGATTTATTTCATAGGCTAATTAAGTGTGAGTCGGCAAGTGGTAAGACTGGAATAGTAGCACCTGCAATGAACCTTGCGGGGCTACGGTTCCAGGGAGGGGGAGGGGGGGGGGGGGCTGTGTTATGTTTGTGGGGTAGTGATATGTTGAGTCAGGTAGATTTGTGTAGGTATCATGCTCCGGATGTCGGGTAAGAACTGTAGTGAAAATATACTGAAGGTGAAGGTGAACCCGGGAGTGCTCGCTTATCCCACTAAAGGGGCGTCTATAAGACCCGGGACAACCGCGACGCAAGGCCACTCCTGCGACATTTACTGTGACATATAGTCCTGTAGTCTTGAATGGTATGTACGCACCTATATGCTGGACTTGCTTGCTTTGCCTATTGTTATCGGTCTTTCCCATGTAATACCCCGATTCTGATGTCTATTGCATGAATGTATTTTACAGGATGTTACCACAGATCTAAATGATATTAAACCTACCTACGGGACAAGTCATGTGTGTGGATGATTTTCATGACAAGAACCATCACCAAGTAATAAGTTCTGTTTAGCCGAATGTTGGAGTAAGAGGTATCTTCGTCCCCATCACGAGGGGGTGGGGCATGTTAACTAGCTTAGGGCATGAGGATAAATTATCCCTTGTAAGTCTTACCCTATGTGATTTACATCCTTTGTCATTTATGGCACCGTAATAGACACTAGTGAGGAAATGGCCATTAACTGCATCAAATAATAACCATAAAACCAGCCGGAAGCCAGTTATGAGCACGGCCATTTGGATGCACCAGCTACATCGCCACGGAAGACAGGCAGGCCGAAGACACGCCCAGAGGAGCCGTGATGGGCCAGGGCGGAGCAAGAAGCAACTCGCTATTGGGCAGGAGTTTACCAACGGGAAGGCCGGGGTAAGAAAGGACTCGTGATTGGCCAGGGTGGAGCAAGAAGCTACCCGCTGATTGGTGGAGGGAAGGCCGAGGAGGAAGCAGAGCGCCGATTGGCCCAGGACCACCGATGACGTCAGAGGCGAGCAAGAAGCGGCACGCTGATTGGTGGAAAAGCGCCGGTGACGTCACGACCCGACGATAAAAGAACTCAAGGACCGACATTTTCCTCTCCTCTTGCTTTTTGCCCTTCACGCTTTCATCTTGCCCTCGACGACCTCTTGCCCTTCCTCGCCTCTCACATCTTCCTTTGTCCCTCGACATTCCTGTCTCTTGCTCACCCATGGTTCTCGACACTCTTGCTGACACCATCCTTTGGCGTGCGAGGAGAACGGAGGCCGACGCGGCTGGCGAGGCAAGCTGCGCGCCTGCCGTCCGAGACACACGACGAGGCCTGGTGAACAAGGGCACATCGAGGCCTAGTGAACAATGGCGCGTCGAGGCCTGTTGGGCGTGTTCCTGTGCACGGACCTCCGGGGCCTTTGAGATTCCCAAAATGAGATTCCCAGTGTTTTTATATCACGTGGTGGTGAGGTGTTTTGAATTACGTGATGGTGAGGTGTTTTGAATTACGTGATGGTGAGGTGTTTTGAATTACGTGATGGTGAGGTGTTTTGAATTACATGATGGTGAGGTGTTTTGAATTATGTGGTGGTGAGGTGTTTTTCATTTTTTGGTGGTGAGTTGTTTTGAATTAGTTGGTGATGATGTGTTTTAAATTACGTTGTGGTGAGGTGTTTTGAATTACATGGTGGTAAGGTGTTTTGAATTACATGGTGGTGAGGTGTTTTAAATTATGTGGTGGTGAGGTGTTTTGAATTACGTGGTGGTGAGGTGTTTTGAATTACATGGTGGTAAGGTGTTTTGAATTACATGGGGGTGAGGTGTTTTAAATTACTTGGGGGTGAGGTGTTTTAAATTACTTGGGGGTGAGGTGTTTTAAATTATTTGGTGGTGAGGTGTTTTAAATTACATGGTGGTAAGGTGTTTTGAATTACATGGGGGTGAGGTGTTTTAAATTACTTGGGGGTGAGGTGTTTTAAATTATTTGGTGGTGAGGTGTTTTAAATTAGGTGGGGTAGGGTGAGGTGTTTTAAATTACATAGGGGTTAGGTGTTTTGAATTACGTAGTGGTGAGGTGTAATCGACCCAAACTTCCAGTCTGCACCTACCCCTCCCGTATGTATGTGCTGAAGGGTTCGTTTTTGAATTTTATATATTTTTTCAACCTAAATCTTCAACCTAAATTGCTTATAAAAATGTAATATCACAAACACTACAGACAAATACATTTGTGCAAAATAATTGTTTGTATTATGATTGTTGTAAATCATGACAACACAGCAACTCAGGTACAGTCATTATCCTCAGCTAAAATAAGCCCGTTCCTCAGTAACGACGCGTGGTGAGGCGAGCCGAGCCAAGCTAATATATATATATATATATATATATATATATATATATATATATATATATATATATATATATATATATATATATATATATATATATATATTGTTACAGACACGACTTTGATGTTAAGGTGGGCCGAGCGGAATGGCCGTCGTGTCCGCACAAATTACCCGATTATACTCGACGTTGACGAAGTCGCGTTACGCTGGCTCAATAAGAAAAAGAAGACACCCGGCTGGGTTATAATGACAGACACCAATGTTTCGATTCTCAATTATATTCGTACGGAAAAGGTTAGATTACAGGGGCTAGAGGTATAACATAGAAAGACAAGCACTTAGACACAATCTTATATTATTCCCAACAGACGACAGATAAACGGGACAAAGCTGACTCACACGGGGATTGATGGCTAGGAAAGGCAAGGTAGCGATGGCTCCAGGTGCACCTGGGCTCGGGGCAGGATCAACACGGTTCGGTCCAGAGATGCGGGGAGGTCTCGTCGCAGCGCTCAGAGGTGACGTTCTTTCTCAGGCGGGTCTTTCTCAGGCCTCTCCAAACTCAGGCGCATCTGTTTCAGTGCTCGCAGGTCCTTCTTTCTCCAGCTGGGGGCGCATCTCTCGTCACGTCCGCTACGTGGCCGCGTATATCCGGCGGGAAGTGACACGCCCTCGGCTCGCTAGCGCCGCCCCAGATGGAATCGGTCCGTCCTTCTGATTGGGTGCGGGGGGTTACCAGGCTCCGCCCTTGAGGAGGAGCTGACAGCCAGCCCCTCCGTGGTAACCCCGTGGAGCGCGTGGTCAATGGCGCTAATCGAGCCGGTGTGAGGACGCATCCTCCCCCGCGCCGCCGCCATCTCCTCTGTTGTTGTTGTAATTGTTGGGGAAGAAGATGGAAGGAGGTATGGGAAAGGTCCTAAACTCACTACTGATGCCATATAATCACATTCTGGTGCAACGAAGAGTCATAATTAATGGAGACGAGGCCTTAACTGACATAGACTAAGAATAACTAGCAAGATGTCCGAAAGTTGTCTACGTGTGGTGCGGTGGACCTGGGCACGACATTTAATGGGGGAATAAGGGGAAGGTCGGCTCTACTGATTGTTGTTTACAGACAATGGGACTAGGGAATGGGGGATTGGGGATAGTTGGGGAGTATTGGGGAAAATAGGGGAATATTTACAAGCGGATATGGAGGCCAAATTCCATATTCGCAACATTGCACCCTTCTCTACCCTCGGGGTGTCCCGACCCGATAAATTTTTACCTACTTTAGTGTGGCACGCAATGTAGTTCCCTCTACTATTAACTCTACCCTGAGTGCGACAGTTTTACAGATATTCACAAATGAGTAAATATGTCCCCCTGCGACGTTGCACCCTTCTCCTCTCAGAAACACACCCACAGGATAACCGAATCCGGAAAGAATTCTCAAACTAAACATACAGCCGGTAGGGAGCATTATTTACACAAGACTACGCTGATATTTACACTACGATCCAGGACCTGTTTTTGGAGGAACACATGCAGATGTTATGCATAGAGAGAGCACGCTTGCCAGCATCGATACACCAACCCACGAGTGCTCTGTGGCCGACGGCCTTTAATAACGTGCAGAGCACCCCTTCCCGAGCATCAAAAGCACCACCCCACCACCAATCGGTGCAGTCACCATTGTTCATTGGAATAAAAATAAATTCGACAACCCCTAACCCTGCAGGTGTCTCTTGCTCTTCTTGTGGTGCACTTGGTGTTAACTAAAAGTGGTTCACCTGTATGGCATAGGTGCCACGTTGACCCATAGGTCCATCCCCGGGTGGTGCTTGGCCGCAAACGAACTGCGGTCCATTGTGGGTGGCCACAAACATTGCGGTCCATATGGTGTATCGATCCCGGCAGCAAACAGCGAAAGTGCAGGCCCACAACTGCGCAGCCAGCACCTCTCTCTCCTCTCTCTCTACCCCAAAGCCAGATCCTCGGAGGTGGGAGACAAAAGAAGCAGACAAGTGAGTAAGGTGGTAAGGGCGCAAAAGTGCACGCAATGTAAGGTGATGCACACTGGGGGCACATGGGAACCAGGTGAGACAGGTACGTTCCTATCGTACGCCCCCCCCCCCCACCAGGTAACCTACATGGCCCCTCCCTTACCCCTTACTGTATCCACAAAACACAACACTACCCATAAACATCTACTTTACAAATCAACAAACATCCCTACTGTCTTCCCCGTTCCTCCCATAAACCAAATTCGTCTTCTCTCCCTCCTAACCAATCAAATTTGCCATTTTCAACTCTCATCAAAATTTGCCATCTCCAACTGCACATCAAAATTTGCCATTACCAATTCATCATCAGTCCCTCCTAGGGAGGGAGAGATGGAATCACCCCAATGTCTCATCCACGTCGTGATGCGTCTCACAATCCACACAGCAATTTCATTTTCTGCAACAAAACAAAGAAAACACAGGTGTGGAGTCATCATCATCACCACAGGTAAGTGGCTGCGTATGGTGCGACAGGTTCATCAATCCTAACTATTTCCTAAGTGACTTTAACAACTTTACACTACCCGGGGTCTTTCTCCGGCCAAACCATTGGCCCTCTTACACTATGGGTTCTAAAAACCAATTCCCATTGGCCAAACTGTGGTGCTCTTCAATTTGGGGTCTCACTCCCCCGATTCATCTCCCGGTGCCCTCGTACAATTTCTGGGCTGCGACGTGTACCTCTCCCAGTGGGTCTACCCACCTGCACACCTCAACCACTGCAGTTGCCTCCGAGCTTACCTGCTCCTTACCCTAACCTAACTACCAGGGGAAGGCCCTCTGGCACTCTCCCCACTCGGTGCCCTCTCTGGCACTGGGCTACCCCGGTCCATCCTCCGGATCCTCGGGCCCCATCCACAACTCTACCGGCTCCCAGAGCCCACCTGCGGCCTCACCTGGCCGACATCCTCACAGTGGTGGAGTGCCCAACCAACTACACACACTAACAGGCTACACGCCCCGCCATTTCCACAACACTAATGCACCCATTCACAACACCATTCTGCAACCGCACCACAAATGCCAATATCCAACCACAACTTACCTATACCCTCTACCTAACACTTACACTACCCGCCCCGGGTATGTTTGAAAGGGGTCCACTCTTCCCCCATCCACACCTTCGCACCATGCACACCACTCCGTACCACTTACTCCAACTCTCTCCACACACCTGTACTTGCACACCTGTGCTCTCACACTTGGTGCCACCTGCACCCTTCTCTCCCCAAGCGCATTCGCGCTGATCCACACACTCACTACTCATACACTGCTCCACACACCTGTCCAATTGCACACCTGTGCAATCACACCTGTTCCATCCTCACACACACTGCATCATCTCAGCTAACTACTCCCTTCTGAAACTTGCGCTTCCCAGTCGTCCCTTTAAACTATTGCGCTCCCACGTCATTATCATCCACACTAATCTACCTGCGTCCCCACTACAGGTATCAGTCACTAACTAAACTTAACGTTACCTAATGTCAATCTCTTCTAGATCCCTACTAATAACCTAACCCACCCGGGCTAGTTTTCACTGCCATACACCCCATAATCTAGTGCTCCTTTGCCCCCACTTGGGCAGGGTGGCAGGGATGCCACTCTTACCCACCGGGCACATCGCTCCTCAATCCCCCAGTCCTCTGGCACTAATAAGCCCCCCTTATTCAGAGGTACTGGGTCCCGCCTCGGCATCTAAAGCCGAGGCAATCCACGGGGGCGCCTGCTCGCCGGTGTAAGGTCTTATCCGGTCGGTGTGGACGATCCGAGGGAGGGCTCGTGGCCCCATTTTGATCTTAATGACCACGTCACAGATTTGCGACAGGACGACTCCTGGGCCTTGCCAGGGGGAGGTGAGTTTTGGGCACCTTCCCTTCCGCCTCCGGGGATTAAAGAACCAAATCTTCATCCCCGGAGCGTATTGACTCCCCTGGCTCCGGTCGTCGTACCTGCGCTTCATCTTTTCCCCCGCCAGATGGAGTTGGCGGCGGGCGAAGGCATGGACTAGCTCCATGCCTTCCTCTAGGTGACGTGCGTACCCCTCCCTCGGCGGGTTAACCACTGTGTCTGGCACGGGACCGCATAGCAAGTCGGCGGGAGCCCGTAACTCCCGCCCATACATAAGCAACGCTGGACTGCATGTGGTGGCCCCGTGCTGGCTGGTTCGGTAGGCCATGAGCAAGTAAGGGAGATGTTCGTCCCAGTCATCCTGACGGGTGGCGGTGAACAGTGCCAGTTGTTGGATTAGAGTTCGATTGAATCTTTCCACCATCCCGTCAGATTGAGGTCTTAAAGGCGTTGTTCTGGTTTTCCGAATTGACAGGAGACTGCACACATCTTTTAGCAATTTGCTCTCAAAATTTCGTCCCTGGTCGGTGTGCAACTCCTGTGGAATCCCATGCCGGCACACAAATCCTTCCACGAAGGCCTGCGCTACCACCCCTGCTTCTTGGTTGGGGAGGGCGTAGGCCTCCGGCCACTTGGTGAAATAGTCCATTACCACGAGGATATACTTATTACCTTGGCGGGTGCGGGGCAGCGGTCCTAGAATATCCATAGCCACCCGCTCAAGGGGGGCCCCCACCTGATGTAATTGAAGGGGGGCCCTCATCCTCCGTGCTGGTCCCTTTTTGGCAGAACAGGCGTCGCATCTCCGACACCAGTCCTGTATGTCGCGCCCCATATTCACCCAATAGAACCTCCGGCGGACCCGAGATATTGTCTTTGTCCTGCCCAAATGGCCGCCGGAGCGGGTACCATGCACCTGTTGCAATATGACGTTCTTGAATTTGTCAGGGACTATCACCAGCCAGGAAGTTCGATCTGAGGGAACCTCCACCCACTTGCGATACAAGATGTTGCCTTTCAATTCCAGGGTCTGCCACTGAGCCCAATATGCCTTTGTTTGTGCCCCGAGGGGGGTGACCTCTTCCCCCTTTGGTCTTTGCCCCAGTTTGACCCAATTGAACACTGGCCCCAGGACAGCATCCTCCTGCTGGGCCGTGCTCCATGCCAAAGTTCCGAATTCCTCATCTGCAGTTAGTGGCAAAATTGGCCCTCTCACCCGGGTTACCCGGACAACGAGGGTCGGGTCCGAATCGCCCAATTGTTCCCTCTCCTCGTGTCTCGCACAAAATTTGCAGTTTTCTCCCAGACAAGGACGCCGAGAGAGTGCGTCCGCATTACCATGGGCCTTCCCGGCCCTATGGGCCACATCAAAATCGTACTGCTGCAACTTTTCCAACCACCTTGCAATTTGGCCCTCCGGTTCCTTGAACCGAAGGAGCCATTGCAAGGAGGAATGGTCAGTTCTAACCAAAAATTTCCGCCCGTACAAGTACGGGTGGAAATGGTTCATGGCAGCCAGCATAGCCAATAACTCTTTGCGAGTGACGCAATAATTTCTCTCGGGCCTACTTAAGGCCCGACTATAATAACCAATCACTCTCTCCACGCCCTCCTGTGTCTGAGACAAAACTGCGCCCAATCCTTCCTGGCTCGCATCCGTGTCCAGGGTAAATGTCCCGTCACTAGTGGGGTAAGCTAGAAGGGGTGCGGATGTTAAACACCCCTTCAATTTTTGGAAGGCCTCGTGGCACTCCCGTGTCCAATTAAATCGCGTCCCCTTCTCCGTAAGCCGGTGGAGGGGACGGGCCAACTCCGCAAATTTCGCCACAAAGCGCCGGTAGTAGGAGCAGAGTCCCAAAAATCCCCGCACCTCTTTGATGGTACGTGGTGCGGGCCACTCCTCTACCGCTTTAATTTTGTCTGGGTCCGTTTTTACCCCCTCGCGGCCAATCACGTGACCTAGATAGGCCACCTCTCTTGCAAACAAAGTGCACTTGCTCGGGTTCAGCTTCAACCCTGCCTGTCTGAGGCACCCGAACACCTGGTCCAAATTAGCTACTGCCTGGGGGAACGTTTGGGCATGTACCAGGACGTCATCCAGGTACACCAGGCATGACTGCCATGGCATGCCGCCTAGTACATGCTCCATCAATCTTTCAAAGGTGGCGGGGGCGTTACACAAACCAAACGGCATCACAGTAAACTGATACAGTCCCTTACCTGTGGAAAATGCCGTTTTCTCCTTCCCTGCCCTATCCATCTCCACCTGCCAATACCCACTCTTGAGGTCCAAAGTTGTGAACCAATTTGAGCCCGCAACGGCATCGAGGGTGTCATCAATCCTTGGCAGGGGATATGAGTCCTTGAGTGTCACGTTGTTTAGCTGGCGATAGTCCACGCAGAACCGCGTGGTCCCATCCTTCTTTTTGACCAGCACAACAGGTGACATCCAAGGACTTCCCGAGGGCTCGATCACACCTGCGTCGAGCATTTTTTCAACCTGCTCGTCAGCTTCCGCCCTCTTGCTCCAAGGGAGCCGTCGGGCGGCCTGACGAATAGGCCGGGCCTCACCGGTGTGGATCTGATGTTTCACCAGGCCCGTACGTCCAATATCCTCGGTGGACAGGGAGAAGAGGTCCAAATGGGACCCAACCAGTTTGTGTAAGGCCTCCCTCTGGGTACCTCCCAACTCTACGCTGCTACGATTTACCATCTCGCAAATGGGATCGGGCCAATTCCTACTTGTTATTGAAGGCTCCCCCCGGGGTCGGCTCGGCTGGACGTTCTCGCTCCTCACTGTCGCGACTTCCTCAACGGGGGTGCAGCCAGCTACCCTCGTGCCCCTTACTATAGTGCGTGGTTCTGTACTCATATTTATTACTCGGACGGCCACTACCGGTCCGTCCGTTTTTACAAGGGTGCGGCCCACGATTAAACCCGGTATGGACTGCGCTGTCACCGGTTCGACCAGGCCGCAGGACTCCTGCCATGTTGGGCGAGCTGCCCACCGGGCCGGCACTATCGCCTCGGCCCTTGGGGGGATGGTCACGGCCTCGGAAGCCTCCAGCTCCGCTCTCTCGGCCGTGCTCACTCCCCCTAACGGCAGCTCTTCTACTCCCACCTGCAGGATCCCCCGGCACAAGTCGATTTTACAACCGCTGGCAGTCAACAGGTCCAACCCTATTAAACATGGGTCGCACACCTCCGCCACCCAAACATCTATCTCCCTCCTTACCGACCCTAACTTGAGGGTCACAGAACCACGCCCTATGATCGGGGCCGTTACCCCGGTAGCAAGCTGCAAACTATAATTTTGCAGGCGCTGGATCTTATCCCAGCCACCTGCGCTCGAATCAAGGACCACAGGGCTGATGATC
The DNA here is from genome assembly GCF_964187855.1 of Myxine glutinosa. Lineage (NCBI taxonomy): Eukaryota > Metazoa > Chordata > Myxini > Myxiniformes > Myxinidae > Myxine > Myxine glutinosa. The sequence goes on along the minus strand of NC_136267.1, from coordinate 132,684,494 downwards.
GTGGCGCTAGCTCCTGTGTCCACTACGGCGTCTACCCCCACGCCGGCAATTTTGCATCTAATTGTCAGGCTACCGGTTCCAATTTGGCCACAATAAATGACCTGTCGCGTCAATGAGGGCTCTCCTCCATCCTCTACTGCCGAACACCGCCCTACGTGCCCGACACCTTCTAGTTTCCCGGGGTCTGGCGGGGGGGTGTCTGGGGTCGGCTAACCCGCTCCCCCCTGGGCGGAGTTGAGGACCTCAACTGCCGGGGATCATCCCGGCGCGCGTTTCGACAGTGCCGCGCCAGGTGACCCGGGCGGTTGCAGGTATAGCACCTCACCTGATAAGGTGCTTGCCTCCGGAATTCCAAATTCCCCCCCCTGTAGGTCCGAATTGGATTACCCGCTCGTGGTCCACCGCGGGCCACCTCCGGGGCCGCCTGCCATGGTCCAGGTCCTGCCAGGCGCTGGTCCACCAGCCTCCGGACCATGCCCGCCAGGTCAGGACCCACGTCGTGGGCGGGCCCCCTAAGGGGTCCGCCCTCCATCGGGGGTCCCACCTGGCGGACCGCCATTGCGAGACGCTCGCCCCCCCGGGCCAGGGGCCTCGCTGCTTCCCAACGGGCCGCAGCGTCAGCCGCCTGGCTCAGAGTCTGCGGGCGCCACATGGCGAGCTGTTGCCGGAGCTCAATGTCCGGGAGGGCCTGGATAAAATGGTCCAGCGCCAGGCTTTCCCGGGAATCCGCTGCCATGCTAGCATGTGCGATCCCCACTGCGCGGCGAATGTCGTGGGCAAGTTCCCCGATGGCTTCCTGGGGCTTGCGCTTTCGCAGCGCGAGCTGAGCTTTAACAAGCTCGCTCTGCTGTTCTATTCCAAATCGATTAATTAGGGCGTCGCGGAGGGCTGGCAGGGTGAGAGCACCCGCTGGTAATGCCGTCAGCACCTCCGCCGCCGCGCCGCGCAATGCGGCCACCAGGTGTACTCCAACTTCGTCCTCACCCCAACCGTTACCCTTACACACACAGTCGAACTGCGCCAGGTACGCGCATAGATCACTCTTGCCGTCATACGGCGCGAGTGGGACCTTGTGGGACCACCTCGTATGCGAGTCGTTGCCCGCCGGCCGGACCCCGTGCGTCGCCCCTTGCGGGGTCAGCGCGGGGCCGAACCGGTCGGGCCCCCACAGTACATTACCCCCAAGGGGCTCTCGTGCCTCCCCGGTCCCTCCAACAACTACCCCTGTTGGTGTCGATGCATGGGTCACACCCCCGCAACCCGCTACCCATTCCATACCACCACAACCTTGCTCACCCACACCTCGCACCTCTCGTTCCATACCCTCCGGACCAGCCATACACCTCACTCGTGGCCTCTCACGAACATCCGGGTCTCTCTCGACCCCCAAGCTTATTAAATCACCTGGCGCATCATACGCACGACCATATTGGTCACCACTTACACCGGGTTCTCTTTCTCTTCGCTTCTCCTCCATCACCTGCGAATCCCTCATCCGGTTAATGAGCACATCATCACGATCCGAACACAGACTTTGGACCAATTCTTTTACTTCCTCCTTTATCTCTTTCTTATCCTCTCTCCGTCGCTTCTTAATTTCGCTCACCCCTTCTTCCACTTCTTCTAATTTTTGCTTCATTTCCTTCATCTCTTCGTGCGCCCCTTTAAGTTCTTCCTCTAACTCCACTTTATTTTTTTCTATGTGCTCCCGCACCTCCCGCTCTTTAACCTCCATCACCTCTACCACCTTGTCCATTTTCCTCGTCAGGTTCTCATGTACCGTCTGACACTCTTTTTTAATTACCCCTACGTCCTTTTTTATCTCCTTCTGTGTCGATTTTAAACCCTCTATTACCGCTGTGTTCTTCTTTACCTGGTCCCCCAACTCCTTTTGTCCCACTGTCAGTTGTTCTACTCCCAGCGTCAACTCCTCTATACCCCCTTGCAATTTTACAGTCCCCTTTCTCACCTCCTTCTCCATGCGCTCATTACAGTGCCTCACCTCCTCGCGCACTCCTCCGACCTCCTCACTCACACCTCTTCTGATCTCTTCTCCCATCACTTGCATCTCCTGCCCAGATGCCACCCTCATCTGCTCCATTTCCTCCCTGTGAGCATCCAGTTTGGTTTCTACCCCCATTCTGACCCCCTCTATCTGCTGCCCCATTTGGTTAACTTCCCTTTCCGCTTGGTCCCTCATGTCCCTCAATTTGCCTTCCATGGTGTTTTCTAACCCCTCTAACCCTTTTTGCATCCCTTCCATTTGATTCTCTTGAGCGGCCATTCTGTTTTCTACCCCCGTTAACCCCTCCTGTATTTCCCCTAATCTATCGTCTAATTTCCCAAATTTCATGTCTAATCCCTTAAAATTATTGTCTAATCCCTTAAAATTATTGTCTAATCCCTTAAAATTATTGTCTAATCCCTCACTGGTACCCCTCGCTTCGTCCCTCATTACCCCCATTTGGCCCTCCAATCGCTCACCCTGAGCATCCATCCGGTTCCCCATTACCCCCAATTGCTCACTCTGAGCATCCATCCGGTTCCCCATTACCCCCATTTGGTTTCCCAACCGCTCACTATCAGCCCTCATTCCCACCATTTGTTCCATAAGGGCCCTCATTTGCAGGAGGAAAAGGTTCGAATCCACCAGGGGCGCTGCCGTGGGCGTGGACGCCGTGGCCACCTCGTGCGTGACAACGCTATTTTGCGACCCTGCCGCCCTCACTGCTTCGCTCTCCTCGCGTCCCTCAATTTGGTCCTGGACCGACCCTGCTTCACTCTCCCCTACCGGACCCCAGCCGTCTTGATCCGCCATAGCGCGACTTTCAAAATTCGAGTTTCGTAACACCAATCCAATTTTTGCTGTTATAATTTCGTCGAGCGCAGTAACCGCGGGACCGCGCTCCGGATCGATTTGGTCGAGCGCCGTACGCGCTCCGAACCGATTTTCCCTCCCAAAATTTGGGCCTAACTAATTTAGTCCCGGGTCCGAATCTCACTCCTCGACACCAATTGTTACTCTAATAGTACAATTGGTGTTCCAAAATTTGGGCTAAATAAATTTAGTCCCAGGTTCGAATCCCACTCCTGACACCAATTGTTACAGACACGACTTTGATGTTAAGGTGGGCCGAGCGGAATGGCCGTCGTGTCCGCACAAATTACCCGATTATACTCGACGTTGACGAAGTCGCGTTACGCTGGCTCAATAAGAAAAAGAAGACACCCGGCTGGGTTATAATGACAGACACCAATGTTTTGATTCTCAATTATATTCGTACGGAAAAGGTTAGATTACAGGGGCTAGAGGTATAACATAGAAAGACAAGCACTTAGACACAATCTTATATTATTCCCAACAGACGACAGATAAACGGGACAAAGCTGACTCACACGGGGATTGATGGCTAGGAAAGGCAAGGTAGCGATGGCTCCAGGTGCACCTGGGCTCGGGGCAGGATCAACACGGTTCGGTCCAGAGATGCGGGGAGGTCTCGTCGCAGCGCTCAGAGGTGACGTTCTTTCTCAGGCGGGTCTTTCTCAGGCCTCTCCAAACTCAGGCGCATCTGTTTCAGCGCTCGCAGGTCCTTCTTTCTCCAGCTGGGGGCGCATCTCTCGTCACGTCCGCTACGTGGCCGCGTATATCCGGCGGGGAGTGACACGCCCTCGGCTCGCTAGCGCCGCCCCAGATGGAATCGGTCCGCCCTTCTGATTGGGTGCGGGGGGTTACCAGGCTCCGCCCTTGAGGAGGAGCTGACAGCCAGCCCCTCCGTGGTAACCCCGTGGAGCGCGTGGTCAATGGCGCTAATCGAGCCGGTGTGAGGACGCATCCTCCCCCGCGCCGCCGCCATCTCCTCTGTTGTTGTTGTAATTGTTGGGGAAGAAGATGGAAGGAGGTATGGGAAAGGTCCTAAACTCACTACTGATGCCATATAATCACATTCTGGTGCAACGAAGAGTCATAATTAATGGAGACGAGGCCTTAACTGACATAGACTAAGAATAACTAGCAAGATGTCCGAAAGTTGTCTACGTGTGGTGCGGTGGACCTGGGCACGACATTTAATGGGGGAATAAGGGGAAGGTCGGCTCTACTGATTGTTGTTTACAGACAATGGGACTAGGGAATGGGGGATTGGGGATAGTTGGGGAGTATTGGGGAAAATAGGGGAATATTTACAAGCGGATATGGAGGCCAAATTCCATATTCGCAACAATATATATATATATACATTCATTCATTCATTCATTCATTCATTCATTCATTTATATTTATATTTATATATATATTGTTGCGGAAATGGCCCTTAGTGGTTTATTAAATATAGAATTAGTTCAGGTCCCCTCTTAGATGTATGTTTACCATAGATCGTCTGTACTGGGATGGTAGTTTTGTGTCGGAAGGTGTAGCAGGCTGTTTTGTGTGGTGCATTGGTGGTGTACAAGAGACGGTTCCCTTTTAATTACATCTTGACAATCAAACAAGGTGCAAGTTCCATTAAGACCGGCCTCGGTGGCAATGCCATGATCGAGGCAATGGATTGACGTGAGAAAGCGCGATTGAGCGGGCAAAAACGACAAGCGCCGTCGAAAACCGGAAGCGGCGCTTCCAGGTAGTCGCTGAGCACGTGCGAGGGAGGAGGTGGAAAAAGATGCATGCGCGGATGGCGTGTGGACAGGCCTTCGCGGCGGACGAGAACCACCAAGGCGAGTGAGAATAACGGAGTTCTCTCTCTCTCGGAAGAAGGGAGTTCGACAATCGTGCTGATCGCGTGGCCGATAAGGAGAGCGGGTGGCCGCCGTTTCGCGACGCTTGATGCGTGGCCGATAAGAGGGCGGGCCGCCATTTGGCAGACTGCAGGCCCAAGCGGGGCCTTCGAATCCGGCGACATCGGCTTGTTACGAGCTGCATTCGCCCTTTTCACATCTTCACCTCTCGTCCATCAACACCACCAAGTACCCCCTGTCTTGTATGAATGTTGTCCAGGCCTAAGGTTTATCTCGTTAGGGTCACCCCGCGAAACCCTTAATTGTAGCTCCCTAGATAAGAGCGGGTTATTACTCATAGTTGAATTATAATGTTATCGTGAACGCCTTGCTTGTTTTGTGTACCCTAATGTTCCCCCATTAAATCTGGTTGATTCGTATGGAAGTTGCCGCACTGCATTCATCTGTGTCGCATTGAAGAGCAATCCGCTCGATTTGTAATTAAAACCAAACTGGCTACAGGTTGCGGCAGACTTCGCTCGGTCTCTGACAAACCCAACCTGTAGCGACGGGTGTCTCCCCAACTGGCAAGGCACAGGTGTAATTTGGTATCGCGATAGAGGCGCGTAACCCGAGATCTGTGTCGAACCAGCCGGCGTTGCACCCGTGGGACGGCCGTGCCGGGAGGCGCGACCCGTCACCTACAACAATATATATATTGTTGCAGTTTTGAGTTTTGTATAATAAAGGCTAAATTTCCCCCTCATAGTTAGTCACACAACAACACGTAGCCTCGCAGTAGTTCAGTTATTTCATAGTATGTGTGAGAATAGTCCTTTTCCTGTGGTAGTTTTGAGTAGAGTAATGAGGGTAGGTCCTTCTCATGCTTCCATTGCCTTATGCCTCTTACGCCTCTTTGTGCTGCCTTTGGCTTTTTGGAGCGAATTAACACGAGGCCGGCCTGGAGGGTTGGGTCGGGACCGAATGAGGGCGGTAAAGAAGCTGACGGTAAGCGCGAGCCGCCAATCAGGGCTCACAGGGAGTGGCTGCAGCACTGCGTCACAGGGCGTGGTTGGAACGTTCGAGAAGGCTCAGTGCGTGGCAAATATAACCCGTCGCGCAAAGCCACCAGGAGCAGTAAGTGGAGTTGAGCATCGAGTCGAGCAGTTGGCGGTGAGTTGGCATTGAGTGAGGAGTTGAAGGAGCGCGGTCAGCAGCAGAGTTTGAAAGATACGAGATCGGAGAAAGACGCGCATGAACCAAGATACGCGCTCATATGAAAGTGACGCTCGGTTGAGCTTGAAGCCGAGCCGCTATAGTACATTGAGTTACGCGAGTGATAGCGCGCTGGTTGCAAAACATGCTGTGGAACCGCCAGCCGTGCCGAGAGACGCGTACATTCCTTCCCGCCTTCCTGCCTCATCATCTGCCTTTTGTCCGAGAGACGCGCCACGAGGATCCTTCCACCGCCGGCTTGCCATCATCGCGGGACGTGCTGTGACCGAGGAGAGCCGGACAGGGCCGTTCCTGGACGACCAAATCGGCGCGTTTGGCCTGAACATCATCCTGCCTGCAATTTCCCTGTGTGAGTGTGACGGGCCCGTGTCTGGGATTTTTATAATGAGACTTTAAGTTCTGCTCTGTGTCTCTGCTTCTGCCGATCATTGTACATAATATTGGGAATAATAATTAAACCTGTGTTCTTCCTTCCATTCGATTGTTCTTGTGTTTTCCCTCTGACTAAGCGTGGTACGAATAGAACTGCTCTAATCGGGGTCCAACATTAACGGTGACTGCACGGACCACGTGGTACGCAATCCGCTCGGTGTACTCTAATTACACGTGGCTCATGCGAGGCTTGGTTCCCCGCTTCCGTGGCGGCGCGGGTATTTAGGTACGAGCGAGACTTGGTCCCGAAACCCTACCTTGCGTTTGCCCGGAAGAGGCGTTTCAAGTCTCTCGGTTACGCCAGGCCCAGAAAGAACAAGGGGCTTAATCTTCCCTTGGTAAGGGTAAGAAGGGTGGTGGAAAACCGCAACAATATATATATATATATATATATATATATATATATATATATATATATATATATATATATATATATACTCAAAGGCAAAAGTTATTGTGACACACAAACAACAAACAGAATCAGTGTTAAACTTTTACTGCCGCGAATGAAATGTTATTACATGGAAAGACAAATGTTTCAAGGTATGGTAACGATCAACAGTCCATAAGAACAGTGCACCTGCCATATGCAAATGAGCCACAACACAAGAGGGGGTTCACAAGCAAGTTCACACAGTCAGTAGCGAGTGTGTCCACCTTGTGCATTGATGCAGGCCTGGCACCTTCGCCTCATTGAGGCCACTAAACGTCGATGAAAGTCCTTGGGAAGATCATTCCATATCCGAGGAAGGATTTGGTGGAGTTCCTGCAGCGTTTTTGGAGGATTCGGATGACGTTGTAAACGTCGCTCCATTTCATCCCAGACGTGTTCAATGGGTGACAAATCAGGGGATCTTGCAGGCCAGGGTAACACATTAACATTGTTCTGATTAAGATACTGCTGTACAACTCGAGCAACGTGTGGTCTGGCATTATCGTGTTGAAACGTCACTCTGGGGCCATTCTGTTGCAAAAACGGTAAAGCGGCCATTTGCAAAATCTCGTCTCGGTACCTCACAGCATTCAAGTTCCCCTCAATCACAATCATTGGTGTTCTTGCTGCAGCTGTTATCCCACCCCAGATCATAACGCCCCCACCTCCAAAACGATCCCCTTCCAGAACACATGGCCTGATGTAACGTTCACCTGTGCACCTGTAGACACGTGTCCTACCGTCAGCTCGGTGAAGCTGTGCCAAATGGTGTTTCTATGGACGTTGAATCGACGAGCAACATCACGCTGCGAGGTACCAGACTGAAGCATACCTATAGCTCTCCATCTGTCATTTTCCCCGAGGCGTGGCATGTCGAACTTATTCCAGAACGATGAATAGAGGTGTTTTTCTGACTTCTGCACTTCTTAAGACTGCATTGAGTGGAAATGATAAGCGTCTGGTTGTCTGGCCTTTTAAAGTGAACATTGCTGGCCATTTTTCTCGAATATGTCATGCTTCTTGCAAATTTCATGCAATTCGAACAACAACTGCTTGGTTGCGTTTCTTCGACCATTTTAACACACTCTTTCTCTGGTTCAAATCCCAAAATTCATTCACAAGATTACCAATGAAAAAATTCCATGTCACACTAACTTTTGCCTCTGAGTATCTATATATATATATATATATATATATATATAATTATTTTTATATATATATATATATATATATATAATTATTTATATATATATATATATATATATATATATATATATATATATATATATATATATATATATATATATATATATATATATATATATATATATATATATATATATATATACATATATATATATATACAGACTTGGCATTTAATATGGGATTTTTTTTTGTGGGGGTGAACTTACTTTTCAAGATGACTTAGAACCAAAAGTTCATTGGACTTATGTTGAAATTATTCTCGATTTTGTTAATGTGACCTTTAAAAGAAACAAAAACCACATTTGACATTTCGAAGCAAATAAATTGATCCTTGAAAGTGATGTAAACTGATATCGAACTCAATTCACGGACAGGACTGTGTTAAACTTCTGTACGTTTTCCAGAAGTATCTCTTTATTTTACACATGAGCCAAAAAAAATTTCAACAAAAACAAAATTTAAATTATGACTGGGATTTCGGACAGTAAAATTACAGTTCAGTACTTCATGTAACCCCAATGAGCATTCAGGAGAGCACGTACACGTCGAGGCATGCTGTTCACGAGATTTGCCAAGGTTTGGACAGGAATCGCTTGCCATGTAGTGACAATAGCCTGCTGCAATTCATGCACAGAGGTAGGCTGCTGGACCAAGTTGTCGATTTGACGCGTTAATTCTGCCCACAAGTTCTCTATCTGATTCATATCCGGGGACATGGGAGGCCACTCCATATGCTCGACACCACAGTCAACAAGAAAGTGTTGGATCATGCGAGCACGATGAGGCCGTGCATTGTCATCTTGGAAGACAAAGTTTCCTCGAAAGGCTGCACGAGCAAATGGAAGCAATGTTTCTTCCAGAATGGCCCTGTACTTGAA
>NC_136267.1:132568099-132668099 GCF_964187855.1 Myxine glutinosa | reverse complement strand
CATCGGGTTACCAGAAACTTGACCACCGGCCAAATCATTCCCGACAACAAAAAATATTCCCTCTACAGGAAGAGTGGCTTGTAAACCTACGGTGACCGGTCCTGACACCAAATCTGACTTCAAATGGATGACATGAAGTGGGGCTTTAACACAGCCACCAACCCCCTGTAAAAGAACATTCACACCAGTTGCCGTCTTCTCTGACAATGGCAAAATGCCTTCCAGCATTAAAGATTGATGTGCTCCTGTGTCCCTCAATACCCTAACAGGTCTCTGGTTAGTCAAGTTTCTATCCAGTGACACAAACCCCTCTGAAATAAAAGGTTTGTAACCCTCTTGAACAAGGTCGTTCTGTGATGCCGTAACTTTGGCATGGGAACCTTCACAAGGCACTGCCCTCCAAGGACGATTCCTTGCATTTGCCAATGCATTCGGAGTTATACTACTCTGACTCCGCTCATGATTTTTCCTTTCCAGGGCATAACATTGGGACATCAAGTGTCCAGGTTTCTTGCAAAAAGCGCAAGTAGGCCCGGAGGAAAAACTCGTGGTCTGCCTCAAGCCCCCCGGAAGATAAGTCTGTCTTGGAACTGTAGTCTTCTGATCCCTAAAAGTCGCGGTATCAGATTTGTCCTCATTGTCATCTCCAGGCCGCCCCCATGAATATTCCTTTTCCACACCGGATGTACCATAACTCCCCTGGCGAACTCTAGGCGGGAAGTTAGGTGTGTGGAACCCCATCCTGTGTGTCAAGGCAGAGTCATCTGCCACGGTTGCTGCCTCATACAACTCTGGTACCTTCTTTTCCTCCAGATGTACTTTAATGTCCTTGTGGACACACTGTTTGAATTCCTCCACCAAGATCAATTGTCGCAACAGGTTGAAGTCTTTCCCAATCCCCTTCGAATCACACCACCGATCAAACATGGTTTCCTTCATTCTGGCAAACTCCACATGGGTCTCACCCTCCCTCTTCCTGGCATTCCGGAATTTTTGCCGGTAAGCTTCAGGGACCAATTCATAGGCTTTGAGAATGGCTTTCTTCACTTTCTCATAATCTACACATTGGTCAATCGGTAAAGCCGAAAATATATCTTGAGCTTTACCCACCAAAACACTGTGCACTAACATAGTCCAGGACCCCACAGGACATTTTAGCATTTGAGCCACTTTCTCAAAGTGTAAAAAAAAACTTGGCTACCTCCTTTTCATTGAAGGGTGGAACCAGCCTCACATGCCTACCAACATCCCAGGTGTTCTGACTAGTTGTCGAACCAGCCGGCATGGATGCTACTTCTCCCCGTTCTCCCATTAATTCCAGCTCCTTGAGTTTAACTTCCTTCTGATACTCCATATCACGTTCCTTTAACTCCCTTTCGGCTCTCTTTTCCTCTGCTCTTTCCTTTGCTCTTCTTTCTTCTTCAGCTCTCCTTTCCTCGGTTCTTCTCTCCTCGCGTTCTCGTTCCCGTTCTACTCTTCTTTCCTCGAGTTCCCTTGCAGCTCTCCTTTCCTCTGCTTTTAACCTTTCCTGGCTCTGCAGTTGCATCTCCATTTTTCGGAGCTCCACATTTTCTTTTTCCTCGGGTAGCCAATCGAAGGCTACCTCTGTCCATGTTCCTTGTCCCACCAGAGATTCTACCACCAATGTCTGCATCTCTGCTTTCTTCATATTAACTTGGACCTCCAAGTTAAAATGTCTGGCCAATATCAAGAGTTCCGATGTTTTTTAACGCTTGGAACTGTGCCTCATTAGGGGACGCCACAAACTGTTTTGTGTCAAACACCATGGTGACTTTCTGTTAACACCTGTTAACCTTCACACAAAAAAGAATTGTCCAATTTTTTTTGAAAAATTTGGGAATGTTAGAAAAATTCCAAATTTGAGAATTTTGGGAATGTTAGGGAATTCTATCCCAGACGAATGTTATTAGGGAATTTAATCCCAGACAAAGACCCAATTTCGAGCACTCGAGCCAATTGGACGAGCCCCCAATTTCTGTTACGTGTTCCTCCCCGACCCCCTGGTCACGGTGTACTTCCGAGCCCTGAGAGGAGTCACGGCAGAAAAATGTGTTATTCTGTGTGTCAAAAATCAATGGAGAAGCCACCCCAATTGTTACTCACAAACAAATATTGTATTAAGATCACACAAGAATAACAGTTCAACAACAATAGTATTCAAAAGTACAATCAATATGTCCTATGATGGTACCATCAGTTTTGTAATATATAACTCGCTGTGCTCCAAGTGAGTGAAACAAGAACATTCCCCAATGTCTCTTATTCCCGGCTTCAAGACGAAGTTGATTCGCTCCAGTGATCGCCAGAACGATGTCCAATCGAGACCTGAATCCCGTGCGGATGGCAAGTACAGCCACACAGCCGAAGCTGTACAAAGGCGCCCTCAAGGCGACTGGGAAATCCAAAGGTGCCCTACAGGCGACTGAGAGATCACACCCTCGGGTATGGACGAAATAACCTTCAAAAAGCCACGTCACACACACGGCCCAGATCGACGTCTGAATGCGGTGAAAATGGTCGGAAAGAGACGAAACCACGAGCGAAGCACAAGTCCTGCGCGAGTCAAAATGGCTGACGACCCGCTCTTGAGACGTAACGGCCCGGCGATAATTCTCCTCGGAATCCACCGCCAAAAACCTGACACGCAGTTTGATCGGTCACAGCGATGACAACTCTGTCGCAGGAATCCCTTTCCCGGAAACCCGAAAGTTCGCTCGTGACTCTTGCTCGCCAACGTTCGCTCCAGACCGCAAGTAGCTCCGCTCCTTCTTGTCCGACTCACTCGCCCGCCCTCTTTTCTCTCTTCTTCCTCTTCGTCGTCCGGTTCCCGAGCCGGTTTCCTGTTTCTTTTAATGTTAACTTTTTTACCTTTTGAAAACAGTTCATGAACCATATACCTTTTGAAAACAATAATAGTACCTGGAATCAGAAATATTTACAGTGGATGCAAACCACCACAACGCAAGTGACGAATCTGTAACAATATATATATATATATATATATATATATATATATATATATATATATATATATATATGGTCGTTTGTGCAATGGCATGATTCTATGGAATATAAGTCATATAGATATCTGCATAGTGTGCAATCGACATTTTGTTCACAATGTGTGGCATCTCCATTCTGATTGTTCTTTAAAAGTTCAAAGATAAGTCCATGCTGAAAACTGAAAGGCTGGTAAGGGCAGTCTTCGAGTAGAGCACATCAACACTCACCGCTTACCTCGGAAGTGTAAAGCCTGCAATCTTTATAATTTGTGCAGTTCTCTGCAGGACTATCGTTTTTCGTTCTTGAATGAGCTTCAAACTACAAAATACAATAAATTGATCGATGCGTAATAGCCGACGATATTGTTGACTTGCTAAATGGGAGGTTGTTAGCCCCTCAAAGATGAACTTTTTTGTGTGCGTTCAGGTCGGCAATCTCGTAAGGAAAGTGAAGCATATGAGGGGCATGAGGTCTTCTCAGGACAAGAGGAGGCCCAACACTTTAAGTCAAATCAACAACAACCCTCTGTTCCCAAAGTGGTTCCAGCCCCACAACCAAGGGAGAATGCTTGGGCAAAGCGAAGCGAGATGCAGAAAAGAGTCGTTTCCTCCTCGGTGTACTCCGACTTGCAGGCCGACATTCAGGACCGACAGCCTATTCAACAGCATCAGTTACCTGCAGATTCTACTAAAACTTCACCTAACAAGTAATCCTGTGTGTTGAATGAACATTTGACGTATTGAATGTTTTTTTTTGTAATTTATATGAGAAAGGTGCAGAGAGGGAGGGCATGGGCAGGGGGGCAGGAGAGGAGAAGCAGGAAGAGAGGGGTGAGTGGGGAGGCAAAACGAAAAACTATCCAAATAAAAGTTTATGCTTACATACATTTAGATTGAACCTCTTTGGGTCGTGAATTGCATTGTATTTGGAAATGCTTCTGAACATGTAGATGCATTATTTTAAAGAGAGACCTTAATTCTGCATAAGACGATATCTATATAAGGAATGCATTTTGTTTTTGGTGGAAATCCATTGATGCGCTAGGGCAAGATGACATAGACTGAACGGGCTGTAAAGACACCAACTTGGATGCATTTTTATATTATTGTAGGGCTTTTTTGTGTGACTGTAAATGTGCATTAAAATAATGCCTCCGAGCTCGTTATTGCTTTATCGGCAGTAACATCCAAATATGTTTGATCATTACACACAGATTCCTTCTTTGGGGGTCCATGGGAATGCCCTGCAGTGAATCCTCCCATTGTCGACAAATTGTCGCTGTTGTACTTGTGTGATGTCATGTGCCTTAGTCCCTCTGCCCTTTCAGTCTTGTCCCTTCCCAGTCGTGCCAATTCATCCATATTCACCCAAAACACACACGGACACACACACACACGGACACCCACACGGGGACACACACACGGCCCATAACTAGTTATTCCCAAATGTACGAGTATCGTCAGGTTCACTATGTTAACAAATATAATTTCGTTCAAAATTTTGGGAGATAAGCAAAACTATACATTTTTGGAATATTCAGAGCATGAGGAATCCAAAAATTAATGTTTACATTTGCATAGACAACTTTGCGAAAATGACACTCAGGACAGTGATGAAGATCGTCAGGTTCACTATGTTAACAAATATAATTTCTTTCAAAAATTTGGGATTAGCAAACCTGTACATTTTTGGAATCTTCAGAGCATGGAGAATCTGAAAATCAATGTTGGCATTTGCACAGACACCTGCATGGCCGCCATTTTGGATTTTGAAAATGGCCGCCATAAAATACATATTTTGCGCGATCTCGGCTTCTAGTCAACCTACAAACTTAATTAAATATGCTAATCCTATGTTTTCTGGGTCAAGGAATCCAATAATGGCCTCAAAATAGTGCTCAGGATTATAGAAAAGCAACAAACAAAGGTAATTGAAAACCATTGTCTTTATTTGTGATATAACTGTATTACATAATACATGATAGTGCAAGTCCTTTGAAGTTATAGGTTGTTATAGGAAGTTATAGGTAGTATCAGATTGAACTATAAGTTCTATACACAGGATCTACGAGGTCTATACCGTTCAGGAATATGCTTTTACAGATCTTCATCACTGTCCTGAGTGTCATTTTCGCAAAGGTGTCTACGCAAATGTAAACATTAATTTTTGGATTCCTCATGCTCTGAATATTCCAAAAATGTATAGTTTTGCTAATCTACCAAAATTTTGAACGAAAAAACATAGTGAACCTGACTAGTAGTTTCACTGCTCACCTTTATTTCTCCCTTCTCCCCCCACCATCTTTTGTGATATCTCTACAATCTTGCTTTTTTCTATCCATTATTTTAATATTGTGTCTAAGCTGTTTGTCCCTCTTCCCACCTTTTTCAGGTTTTCAATTCAGGACCAATGTGTTTCTGTGTACTAGACACTTTTTTTTCTGTTTCTGCTTCTGTGTTTTCATTCCGCCGGCATCTGTCTTGTTCGAGCATCTTTGTAATTGTCCATAGGGTAATCGGATTATTCATTCAACACTTGTATTGACTGCACATTAGACCATGCGTCGATTCTGAGTTTCGTTTTCCTTTGTTGATTTTATGTTTGTTTTGTGCGTGGCTTGCAGCGTGAAGACCAGGGAACCAAAGTCTGTGGTAGAAAGTTTCACCATTGCCTTCCCAGCCAAGATCATTCAACCTGCACTTGAAGGTTTGTACTTCTCATCCGTCTGCCAGTGGTATTAAAGGTGTGTGGAATATATTGCAGGTAGTTCAAATTTTTTTTTCCTTGAACGAGAACGACGCTTGCTTGTGCAGGGCCGTTTCTTTATTTGTGGCATTTCCCATGCTCAGCACAATGCGAATGTTATTACTGCCCGTAGGAAGCTCGAAACGGCTGCACCAAGCAGACATGTCACAAGCAGTCTTTGCTAAAGAGTTTCCAAAAAGCCACTGCAGTGCGCCACAGTTTTTTGTCCGTTCTTGTGAATTATTCCTTAGGTAGATGATGCGTCTTCAGGCAAATGTGGACTCGTGTGCTGTTTCAAGAAAGGAAATGTGATAATACTCCTTGGAGGTCTCTGCACTTTGCTAGAAGAAATGCTCATTTCTGGTGCTTCTTATCTTGCAGACAGTGGTAATGAAGACGCTGACTGGCAACCCGAGGTGCCGGCACCCACAAAGCCGGACAAAATGGGTGTGAAGATCAAGCACGGCTCCTCACGCAGCAAGGGTCGTGGCCGCGGGATCATCGCTGTAAAAAAAGACCCGAAAAGGTTTTTTATGTCTGTTATTTTTGTTTTTGTTTGTATTGCCAAAAAATGAAAATGTAAACAAACTTTCCCAAGGATATGGGATCTCATTTATTGCATCACTTTATTTGAGAACAATCGTTTAAGACTTTAAGTGCACATACAGAAGATAACGTTGAATCTTTCCATTCTTTCCTTAAGAGTGTATCAATCTATTGTAGTTTGCATTTTAACAATTTGGGTGACATCTTTCTAAACCCTGTTTGTATCAACATTACATCGGATGCTGATACCTGTGTACTTTTCTCTTGATGATAGCTGTCCTTCCAGTTTTTATCAACAGGGGGTGCTGCAGATTAGAAACAAATCTAAAAGTGAGCGTCTCTCTCTCTCTCATTCTCTCTTTCTCTCATTCTCTCATTCTTTTTCTCTCATTCTCTCATTCTCTCATTTTCTCTTTCTCTAATTCTTTCTCTCTTTCTTTCTTTCTTTCTCTTTCTGTCACCCATTGTCTCTCCTTCTCTGTCCCTCATTGTCTTTCTCTCTCCGTCGCTCATTGTCTTTCCCCCTCTGTCCCTCATTTTCTCTCCCTCTCTGTCGCTCATTGTCTCTCCTTCTCTGTCATTCATTGTCTCTCCCTCACCGTCGCTCATTGTCTCTCCCTCGCCGTCACTCATTGTCTCTCCCTCACCGTCACTCATTGTCTCTCCCTCTCCGTCACTCATTGTCTTTCCCTCTCTGTCCCTCATTGTCTCTCCTTCTCTGTCACTCATTGTCTCTCCCTCACCGTCACTCATTGTCTCTCCCTCTCTGTCACTCATTGTCTCTCCCTCTCCGTCGCTCATTGTCTCCCCCTCTCTTTCCCTCATTGTCTCTCCCTCTCTGTCACTCATTGTCTCTCCCTATCTGTCACTCATTGTCTCTCCCTCTCTGTCACTCACATTGTCTCTCCGTCACCGTCACTTATTGTCTTTCCCTCTCCGTCCCTCATTGTCTCTCCCTCTGTGTCACTCATTGTTTCTCCTTCTCTTTCCCTCATTGTCTCTCCCTCTTTGTCACCTATTGTCTCTCCTTCTCTTTCCATCATTGTCTCTCCCTCTCTGTAACCCATTGTCTCTCCTTCTCTTTCCCTCATTGTCTCTCATTCTCTTTCCCTCATTGTCTCTCCTTCTCTTTCCCTCATTGTCTCTCCGTCTCTGTCACTCATTTCTCTCTCTCCCTCTCTCTCTTCCTGTCTCGCCCATCTCTCTCTCCCTTCCTCTTTCTGTCTGCCCCTTTCTCTGATGTGCTCTCTGCCGCTCTCTGTCTTGCTCTCTCTCTGTCTTGCTCTCTCTCTGTCTTGCTCTCTCTCTGTCTTGCTCTCTCTCTGTCTTGCTCTCTCTCTGTCTTGCTCTCTCTCTGTCTTGCTCTCTCTCTCTCTCTCTCTCTGTCTTGCTCTCTCTCTGTCTTGCTCTCTCTGTCTTGCTCTCTCTCTCTGTCTTGCTCTCTCTCCGTCTTGCTCTCTCTCTCTGTCTTGCTCTCTCTCTGTCTTGCTCTCTCTCTCTCTGTCTGCTGCTCTCTGTGTCTGTCTCAGTCTCTCCCTGTCTGCTGCTATCTGTGTCTTCCACACTATCTGTCTACCGATTTCTGTCTGTCTCACTCTCTCCCTGTCTGCCGATCTCTCTGATTGCCTCTCTTTCTTTCTCTATGTTTCTCTGCTCGTCTCTGTCTGCAGTCTTTTCTCTCTCTCTCTGTCTGCTGCTGTCTGTGTCTGCCGCACTCTGTCTGCCGCACTCTGTCTGCCGCACTCTGTCTGCCGCACTCTGTCTGCCGCACTCTGTCTGCCGCACTCTGTCTGCCGATCTCTGTCTGCCGATCTCTCTGTCTGTCTCACTCTCTCCCTGTCTGCCGATCTCTCTGATTGCCTCTCTTTCTTTCTCAATATTTCTCTGCTTCTCTCTGTCTGCAGTCTTTTCTCTCTCTCTCTCTGTCTGTCTGTCTCTCTCCCCCCACTCTCTCTCTCTCTCTCTCTCTCTCTATGTCTCTCCCTCTCTCTCTCCACCTGGTTGTCTGTCCATTTGTTTATGTGCACGCCTTGCGTTTTAATTTTAAGCCCCCAAAACACGTCCCAAAGGTTATTTATAATCCTCTTTGTATATCAAAGCATTTTCTTTTGATGGAATAATTAAATTTCACAAAAGAATGTTTGTCAAGTTATATTTCTGTTGTCTGATGTACAATTGTTTTTTTTTTGTAAAAGCACCTGGCAATCTCTCTACTGTTATCTTTCGGTGAGTGTCAGTTCCTTACCGGGGGTCTAACGATCCCACTGGTTGCGTCCAAGACCTTGTCACGTTCCTCAATAACACCTTCCTCCAGCTATAAAGCACTGTGATGATTGGGTTGACTCGGCACCTTGGGAAGCTGAGCAATTTTGATATTCACTTCGAAACAAAAGTGCGAGTCGGTGTGTGCCCGGGCACGTACGTGCTATTAATGTTGGTGTACGTATTGTTTGGTACACACTGTTGGGTGCACGTCCATGTTGCACGTGATGGAGAAGTAATGTTTCAACATGACAGATTGGTGTTTTGTGATATATTGGCATCATTCATCATGCTGTGCAGGAAGTATTGGCAAACTTGTGATACTGTAAGCTTTGTGCTTGATGGTTGCCAAATATTCTGACAAATGCTCACGAGAAGACCTGTTGTGAAGGTTCATCACAGTTCTTCCAAAGCTGACATGCTGCACATGGGGAGATGACATTCTGCTGAACAGCGTGATGGGGGAATAAAACCCAGTTCCATCTTTTGGAATCCAAGTCCAAAATGCAGAATATAAAGTGGTAACTCCCAGAATCCCCACCAAAGAAGAAGAAAAAAAATTGACACCACGAGGTTTGCTTGGAAGGTTATGGAAACTGTCTTGTGGAAAGCTCAACGCCACGTAGTGATGGACTTTAGACTTCCTGGAGAAATCGTCAATGCTGACCACTCCACCTGTTAAAAAGTACACGTTTCAACTTTTCCAGAGTGGCAAAGTCGAGCATCCATGTTCCTGCAACTTGACGGTAACTTGCAACGTTACTTGCAACCAACTTGACCACTTGACTTTCCTGCAACTTGACTGCACATTGAGGAAATAAAAAAGTACGTGTGAGAGGTTACTCACTCATACCCCATACAGTCCTGCGTTAGCCTCCTCAGGTTTTGATTTGGTTTGGTCTCCGAAGGAACTGAGGAAGGCACTATTTGCAAGTGATACTGAAGTCCAAATTCCAACATGAAGTGCAAGTGTGGTTTCAAATTACCGAAACGGACTTTTACAGAATATTCAAGTTGCACTCACGGTGGCAAAGTGTGTGAACTGCGAGGGTGATCATGTTGAGTGATTAGAGTGAACATGCCCCGTAACTGTACATTACCTTCATGCATCCTCTCCTGCCCCCTCCCCCCCCCCCCCTCCTCCCCAATTCCTTCTCACACCCATTGTTTGTCCAAGTCTCTCACTATCTTGGCCTTCAACTCTGCTGTTGGTGTTTTCCTCCTCTCTCTACTGTTCCGTTTGTCCTGTTACTTCCAAGATCCATTCAGTGTACTGGCACTAGCTCTTCCACTTAGCTTTGACAATGTATACAAAAAGAACAAAATGGAGCAATATCGTTTTTGGCCTCGCTTTTCTGGGGCGGGATCAAAAGGTCAAATTCAGAAAAATGCAATTAGAGGCACATTTTGACCCTCATTTTGACCCCCAGATTCATGCTGGTGGGGAGAGGTCAAACTGATTTTTTTTTAACTCAAAATTGAATATTGGGTCATTTCTGGTGGAACCTTTTGCCATTTTTCAACTTTGCTTTGGGTGTGAAACGTGGGGATCGGACACTATTGACTTAGTTCTAGTTTTGCTTTGCTTTTACTTGCTTAATTTATTCACTTTCAGTCATTAATTGATGACAATATCAACTTGCACCCCTGATCAAGTATGGGATGAAGCCTGGATAAAGTAAGGATTTATTCGTCAAATACAAAGGTAAGGAAGAGCTCAAAGATTGAAGGATTGAGGCGAATCAATAGACAGTGGAGCAGAGAAGCCTAGATGGACATGGGACGCAAACAGACAAATAATAAGCAGGATAAAAGGTCTTGGTTATCACTACCTCCAGGGGTGCAATACGCAATGCAGGATCAGCCAATAGAGCAGAGCCAAACTCATTGACATTGTGGACAGAATGTTTTGTACACTATAAATAATTGATGGCATCAAAATAATGAATTGATTCTGTTGGGAATTCTTAGGTGATGTGCAGCTTTGAAGACCAGCTTTGGTTGGCCTGGAACATGCCATGGCCAACTGTAAAGTCAGGGAATTTTAAATACTGTACCTCATAACCAGAGGGTTTCTGCAGAAGAGAACTGAATATTTAGTCATGTTCTTCATGTCGAAATGTTGTAATGTGCGATTATCAAAAGTTGAATGTCGTTTTCCAAGTAGTTGGTTCAAATGCCTTATTTTTATATATATATATATATATATTATAAACATTGTCTGGAACAACAGACAAGGAAGGAGCTGTATTTGGGCGAAGGAACTCTTCAAAAATAGTGTGCAATCAGTCAACAATGATCTTGGAGGCAATTTTACAAACGCCTCTGATTGAATCCAAAATGGCAGAGGACACATGACGCTGCCCTGTCAGACACCAGTCTGCAAAAGAAGAAAGGGCAGAGAAAAAGCCATCCGTGTAATTCACAACTTATTTGCAGAGATCTGCTCGTCACTTGAGAATGACCCTGGACCCCCAGTTGGAGGAAATTTGTCATTTGCCATATTGTCACACTTTAGGTTCAAAGCATCCATCTATTGTTGAGGCAGAGGAGCATTTCCAAGGTAGTGTGATCAAGATGGAAGTACAGTTGGTGGTTCCTGATTGGAATTTGAGAGCAGTGACACATTCAACTCCATTAATTGTAGATTCACTGAACCTTGTGTCCAAAACTCGTGTCCAAAACTCGTGTCCAAAACCCGTGTCCAAAACCCGTGTCCAAAACCCCGTGTCCAAAACCCCGTGTCCAAAACCCCGTGTCCAAAACCCCGTGTCCAAAACCCCCGTGTCCAAAACCCCGTGTCCAAAACCCCGTGTCCAAAACCCCGTGTCCAAAACCCCGTGTCCAAAACCCCGTGTCCAAAACCCCGTGTCCAAAACCCCGTGTCCAAAACCCCGTGTCCAAAACCCCGTGTCCAAAACCCCGTGTCCAAAACCCCGTGTCCAAAACCCCGTGTCCAAAACCCCGTGTCCAAAACCCCGTGTCCAAAACCCCGTGTCCAAAACCCCGTGTCCAAAACCCCGTGTCCAAAACCCCGTGTCCAAAACCCCGTGTCCAAAACCCCGTGTCCAAAACCCCGTGTCCAAAACCCCGTGTCCAAAACCCCGTGAACAAAACCCCGTGAACAAAACCCCGTGAACAAAACCCCGTGAACAAAACCCCGTGAACAAAACCCCGTGAACAAAACCCCGTGTCCCAAACCCATCCCTCTCTGTACCTACCGTACCTAGTCGTACTCAGCTGCTCCTGGACTGTGTCCTTCTCTCCTGACAAGGTGGAGAAATTTCTGTCAATCCTTAACTCTGATTCTGCAACTGGACCAGACGGCATCAGCCCACGGGTCCTAAAATCCTGCTCTGCCGCTCCATCACACCCTCTCCTCCCTCTGTTCTCTTCACCCTCTCATTTGATCAAGGTCATCTGCCATCAGCTTGGAAATCAGCCAACATTTCCGCTTTACACAAGAAAGGTGCAAAAACAGATCCTTGCAACTACAGATCAATCAGCCTGCTCCCAATTATCAGCAAGGTCATTGAATCAATCATCGTTTCTGATATCAAATCCTTCCTCTTCTCCAATAGCTTGATCTCTGATCATCAATTTGGATTCAGACCAGGTCACTCTACTCTGGACATGCTGCTTCTGCTGTCTCAACAATGGATGGAGGTCCTCAATGCCAAACAAGAAATCAGAGCTGTCTCCCTTGATATATCACGTGCCTTCAATACGGTCTGGCACCCCGCACTGCTCACCGAACTCTCCTCCTATGGTATCCATGGAAATCTCTATGCATGGCTTGCGGACTTCCTCTCTGGTCGTAGTCAACGTGTGGCCCTGAATGGATTTCTCTAATCTCCCCTTCCTGTTCAGGCTGGAGTTCCTCAAGGCAGCGTTCTGGGCCCTGTGCTTTTTCTGGTTTTCATTTCTGGTCTTCTGGCTTTTTCTGATCTGTCCCTCAAATATTCCTACAGGTCGCACAAGAACTGACAGCAGCCCTCTTCTGGTGAAACTGCCAAAATCAAGACTCTCTGGTCACCTTCACTCTTTCATTCATCTTTTCTCCCGCCTCCAGAACAAACTCCCTCACTCTTCAATCCCACTCCGCCCTCCAGGTCTTTAAAACAGCTGTTCACCACCATCTCTTATCTTCCCCCATCCAAAACCTTGATCTTTTCTGCCCCTGTTAATTCACCTGAGATCCACTTTTTTGAAATATTGACTTCTTTCCTGGAAGTCCTGTCAGTGTCCATTTGTTTTTCCCTCTCCCACCACCCCCACTCCCTTTCCCTGCCCCTCCCCCCAAGCCCTCTCCCTTCCACATATTCTCCCAATCTCCTTGTTCTCTACTGGTGTAGTTGTGTGCTTCCCTCTCTCTCCCCATTTTGTCATTGGAGTGACATCAGTTTTATTGTTCTGTAAATATCCAGCTCATAATCATGACCTTTGTTTAAAAATAGAATATTAAAAAAGACCAAAACCCCCAATTTTTTGGCACTTGTAGTGACGACAATGCTTGAAAATATATTTGCAGGAAAGAAAGTCGAAAAGAACTGCGTTACACAGAACCAAAGAAGTACGAGGAGTCAGAATTGCCGGTATGTTCATACCCCATGGTGACATTTTCTCTTAGTTTTGTCGTGTTGTTTTGCACATCATCTCAGCTTCGTGATTTATCTTCACTCACCCTTTTGCTGTGTTATTGAAACGTTACATTTGCCACTACCCTTGCATTATATTCCTCCCCCAACCCCCTATTTGTGTGTGTGCGCCCGTGTGCGCCCATGTGTATCTGTGTGTATGTGTCTGTGTTGTGTGTCTGTGTTTTTGGAAATGAATTTATATAAGTGAAGAACACATCTTTATGGATGGACTATTCCACTGGACCTATGGGTGGCACAATTCCACTGGACTTGTGGGCTGCACAATTCCACAGGATCTGCTTACGGCACAATTCCATAGGACTTGTAGGTGGCACAATTCCAAGGAACATGTGGGCTGCATAATTCCACAGCAACTGTGTACAGCACAATTCCACAGCAACTGCGGGCGGCACAATTGCACAGGAACTGCGGGCGGCACAATTGCACAGGAACTGCGGGCAGCACAATTCCATAGGACTTGTAGGTGGCACAATTCCAAGGAACCTGTGGGCTGCATAATTCCACAGCAACTGTGTACAGCACAATTCCACAGCAACTGCGTGTGACACAATTGCACGGGAACTGCGGGTGGCACAATTGCACAGGAACTGGGTGCATGCGACCTGCGGGCAGCACAATTCCACGGGACCTGCAGGTGGCACAATTCCACGAGACCTACGGGCGGCACAATTCCAAGGGGCCGGCGGCACAATTCCACGGGACATACGGGAGGCACAATTCCACGGAACCTACGGGTGGCACAATTCCATGGAACCTACGGGTGGCACAATTCCACGGGAACTGCGAGGGGCACAATTACATGGGAACTGTGGGGGGGCACAATTCCACGGGACCTACGGGCGGCACAATTCCACGGGACCTACGGGCGGCACAATTCCACGGGACCTACGGGCGGCACAATTCCACGGGACCTACGGGCGGCACAATTCCACGGGACCTACGGGCGGCACAATTCCACGGGACCTGCGGGCGGCACAATTCCACGGGCCCTATGGGTGGAACAATTCCACGGGACCTATGGGTGGCACAATTCCACGGGACCTATGGGTGGCACAATTCCACGGGAACTGTGGGGGGCACAATTCCACGGGACCTACGGGCGGGCACAATTCCACGGGACCTACGGGCGGCGCAATTCCACGGGACCTACGGGCGGCGCAATTCCACGGGACCTATGGGTGGCACAATTCCACGCGACCTATGGGTGGAACAATTCCACGGGACCTATGGGTGGCACAATTCCACGCGACCTATGGGTGGCACAATTCCATGGGACCTATGGGGGGCACAATTCCACGGGACCTATGGGGGGCACAATTCCATGGGAACTGTGGGGGGCACAATTCCAGTGTGTGGGTACAGAGAGCGAATGGTTGAGGACTCAAGATTTGGAAGCAAACACAGAATTGAGGTATTTGGCCTACTTCTAATCACCAGTAAGGACTTGGAATCCATAATAATCACCATAGACATCAAATCCTCTTCACAAACTGCCTGATCATCATGATCATCATATCTGATTCAGACCAGGTTACTCTACCTTGGACATGCTGCTTCTGGTCTTCCAACAATGGATAAAAGCCCTCAATGTCTGACATGAGGTTAGGGCTGGCTCTCCAGACGTTTCTCGAGCATTTGATAGTCTGGCACCCTGCCCGAAACGCCAAACACCCTGCCTATGGCATCCAGCCTCTTTCATCTCTGCAGACCTTGATAGAATCATGAGCTGGTCAAACACGAATATGGTTTTTAATTATGAGAAACCCCACAGATGCCATCTCTTTTTGAAAGGACAGTCTGGCAAACCATTCCATCTTTTCTTCACAATCCTCTTGCAAGTTCAGTCTCTCAAACTATTGGGTCTCGTGATCTTTCTTCTTCAAAACACATTACTAAGTTGACCTCCAGAGCCAGTCATTAGTCTTTCTTTGGTGCACCGGAAGTCTTGTCCACCACTTTCAAGGCCTTCACCCACAGCTTGATGGAGTAATGCTCTCTCCTTTGGGATGGCACCTCTTCCTTGCACCTTGCTCATCTTGACTCCATGGATAGCAAGGCCTTCAAGGTTATTGGAATCTCCAATGATGAAGCCGAGTCGATGCGTCTATCACTTTCATGTCAGAGACGTGTTGATGGATTCTGCTTTTACTGCCTTCTCTCTGGTCTTGCACCCTCTGCTTTTTCCATGCCTTGTCTCCCCTCCACTTCCCCCTTCTCCCCCTACCCCCCCCGTTTCTGCAAGACACATGTGGGCCACCAGCAAGCCCCTTATGGTGAAACTCCAAAAATCCAGAATCACTGCTCACCGACACTCATTTATTCTCATTTTCTCCCACCTTTGGAATAAACTTCCACATTCTCCACAATTTAAGCCTTACTTCCAGGTTTTCAAGACAGCCGTTCACCAACTTCTCAAAGATCACCACCAATCCTCTCTCCGCATGCATGCGTGCGTGCGTGTGCTCTTGCGTGTTTGTGTGTGTTTGTGCTTTCACATCGGAGACGTATATAAATAAATATATACAGTATATGTAAATGTATATGGATGTACACAGTACCTATAGAAAGTCTATCCCCGCTTTCAAAATTTTCACCCTTTGTTGCCTTATAGCCTGGAATTAAATTAAATTAAATCAAACTTTTTCCACCTTTATTTACACATCGTAACCCACAACTTCCAAGTGAAAAACAAATTCTACAAATTTCAGGCAATTACAGACTTGGCATTTAATATGGAATTTTTTTTTTCTTGACTGTGGTTTACTTTCTGAACTCAGTATATCAATCTGGTGAGTTTCTTTTACCCTTCGGTGATGTCTTTGTTGAAAGAACCATGTCACTGATTGTCTTTCGCAGCAAGAAGTCAATAACAGGATTATATCACAGGTGGCGTGACAAAATGTAAGGACAGGTACATTTGACGATTGGCTTCACAATCGGGTATATAAGGGTTGTTGTGTTCTGTATTAGTGGAAAACAACTGCTGTACGTCTAAAAAAGTTATTGCCGCTTCCTCTGGAGATGGTCCGTCAACTTGACAATGCTGTTTGTCATGGAGTGGTGGCTTTACGAAATTCTGGCATGAAACCGTGCTATTGCTCGGCAGTATGGCATCACTCAAAGTCAGGTGTCAAAGATCCTGAAACGAAATGCTCAGAGGGGTAGTCTCTACTCCAATACCGAGGCCAGGACGTCCACGCAGAACCACAAGGAGAGATGATCGCCAGCTGCACCGGTTAGTCCGCAATGGCCGTACCAAGTCAGCTAATCGGCTTAGGGCTGAGTGGCAGCAACTGACAAATGTGCCTGTATCCAGAAGGCTAGTCAACCAACGACTGGTTCAAGCAGGCCATCGTGCCAGGCATCCCCTGAGAAAGCCACGCCTGACAAGACAACACAGCCAGCGCCGATTGCAGTGGGCCAGAGAGCACCGTCAATGGCAGCCAGGACACTGGAATCACGTAACCTTCAGTGACGAGTCTAGATTTCTGGTCTATAGTCAAGATGGCCGCGTCCGAGTGCGCAGACAGGTGCATGAAGCCCACAAGGAAGGGAAGATTGTATAGTGCCAAGAGTCCAAGCTGGAGGTGGTGGGGTGACCGTTTGGGCTGCTTTTCATCCAGGGGGCAAAACTGACCTGGTTGTTCTGAATGGAAACCTGAACCAGTTCAAGTACAGGGTCATTCTGGAGGAAACATTGCTTCCATTTGCTCGTGCAGCCTTTCGAGGAAACTTTGTCTTCCAGGATGACAATGCACGGCCTCATCGTGCTCGCATGATCCAACACTTTCTTGCTGACCGTGGTGTGGAGCATATGGAGTGGCCTGCCATGTCCCCGGATATGAATCCGATAGAGAACTTGTGGGCAGAATTAACGCGTCAAATCGACAACTTGGACCAGCAGCCTACCTCTGTGCGTGAATTGCAGCAGGCTATTGTCACTGCATGGCAAGCGATTCCTGTCCAAACCTTGGCAAATCTCGTGAACAGCATGCCTCGACGTGTATGTGCTCTCCTGAATGCTCGTGGGGGTTACACGAAGTACTGAACTGTAATTTTACTGTCCGTAATCCCAGTCATAATTTAGCTTTTGTTTTTGTTGAAAATTTTTTTGGCTAATGTGCAAAATAAAGAGATACTTCTGGAAAACGTACAGAAGTTTAACACAGTACTGTCTGTAAATTGAGTTCGATATCAGTTTATATCACTTTCAAGGATCAATGTATTTGCTTCGAAATGTCAAATGTGGTTCCTCTTTCTTTTAAAGGTCACATTAACAAAATCTAGAATAATTTCAACATAATTCCAATGAACTTTTGGTTCTAAGTCATCTTGAAAAGTAAGTTCACCCCCACAAAAAAAATATTCCATATTAAATGCCAAGTCTGTAATTAAGAATACAAAACTAGAATATCTTGATTGAATAAGTGTCCACCCCCAGAGTTAATAATTGGTGGAAGCACCTTTGACAGCAATTGCAGTTAAGAGTCTGTTGGGATAGGTCTCCACCAACTTTTCACACCTCGATTGAGCAATGGTTGCCCATTCTACTGTACAAAATGTTCAAGCTCAGTCGAGTTGCGTGGGGAGCATTGATGGACAGCAATCTCAAGTCATGCCACAGATTGTCGATTGGATTCATGTCAGGGCTCTAACTGGGCTACTCAAGGACATTTATCTTCTTGTTCCTTAGCCACTCCAGTGTACCTTTGGCTGTGTGCTTTGGGTTGTTGTTATGCTGAAAGGTGAGCTTCTGTCCCAATTTCGGCTTTCTTGCAGAGGGCAGCAGGTTTTCCTCTAGGGTTTTTCTGTATTTTTCTCTATCCATTTCCCTTCTATCTTGAGAAGCACCCCAGTCCCTGCTGATGAGAAACATCCCCATAACATGATGCTGCCACCACCATACTTCACAGGTCGGGATGGTGTTCTTTGGGTGATGCGCCGTGTTGGGTTTGTGCCAAATGTAACGTTTTGCATTTAGGCCAAAAAGTTATATGTCGGTTTTGTCAGACCACAAATCTTTTTGCCACATTGCTTCGGAATCATCTCTGGAGTGTTTATTTTTTTGCAAACCCAAAACGGGACTCCAGGTGGGCTTTTTTGAGTAAAAACAACAAAAAACAGTAAAAACAGTAAGTAAACAGCTTCCTTCTTGCCACCCTACCATACAGGCCACATTTGTGAAGTGCTTGGGTTATTGTTGTCACATGCACACAGTGACCAGTCTTTGCCATAAAGGCGTGTAGCTCTTTCAAAGTTGCCATTGGCCTCTTGGTGGTTTTGGTGAAGATTTTGGTGAATACCATTGAGATTGGGCCAAAAACAATATATAGCACAATATCTTAAAGTTGTGGACGGATTCGGACGAAAGTTGATGAATGAGTTGGTTAGGCGATAAGAACAAGTGATTCGATTTTGTTTCAGGTCCAAATCCAGATCCGGCCTATGAGCGGGATACAAAACGTAAACTGTTGAGAGCCTGGCGGAGGTATATGCTTTCTACCGAGTGCCGTTCTCGTTTATTCTGGGATCGTTAGTAAGATAGTCTTGTTTACTCAAAGTAATATTATGTTGTATCCTAAACTGAATTCCATGCATGCAATGTGTATTGAGGTTTTTTTGGCTTATCTGTTTTGGAAAATATCATTGCCACTAATGCTGAAAACGAAACCTTTCATCTTCATCACTTTCAAGCCCACCAAAAAAGCAAACTGCCTTGATGGTTTGTCGAAAACCATTATTGATTATTGTTCAAAAGGAGCCATCAGCATCAACATAAACACTCCATTCTCATTTTAAAACCGTAAGCACACAATTTAAGTGGGGGGGGGGGGGGGGGGGGGGGGTTCCTTTTTATTTGAAAAACTCAAGTTGTGAACATTCAATTTCCACAGCTATTTGTCGGTGGTACACGAGCATCGCACGCCTTCGTTGAGCAACCATGGGTATCGAACCGTTATCTGTGAGGTTAATGTATCCAGGCTTCGCCACCCCATCACGAATCTGGTCAATTCCGCCTTGCATTGGCTGCGTGTGAAATTGGCTGGAATGGAGTTCTTTGCTGGCTAGGCCATCCCCGGAGATGAATGAGAACGAGTGTTAAAATGAATCTCTGGCAGCTCGGCACTTCAAGATCTGTCAGCTGTGTCCTTGACTTTGTATTCTAATTTTTCATTATTCATTCGTGATATTGTTTTGTTTATTGCTGGTGAATTTTGTCATTTGGATGCTGTTTGTTTTATTCAGTCTGCTTTTGATGTTGAAATGGTTTTCATTTGCTTTTTCTTCTTGCAACCGGAGTTTAGAGGAATTGCGTTTTATGGTTATCGGCGTGTCCATCGGTTCATGTGTCGTTGGGTTTTTGTTATCGCTAACTTGTGAACCACTGAAGGGATTTCAACAAAGCTTGGCACAAGTGTGGTCTGTAATACACATGAACTGATTCGATTTTGGGCTCAAAAGGTCAAAGATCACATGTCCTCTAATTTAAAATCTTTGTACTGCAATAAACTTCAGAACCACTCATTGGATTTCATTCAAACTTGGCACAACTATGGACTTTTATAGAAAGATGAACTGGTTACATTTTAATTTCAACAGGTCATATAGGTCGTGTGTCTTTTGAAAATCATTTTGTAGACTATAACTCGAGGTGGAAGCATCTGACATCTCTCTTCTAATATATTTTCTCTCTCTCGCACTCCGTTGAATTCTCTCTCTCGCACCTGGCCCACATCTTGGGACCTTTAATTTTCATGTGACCTTCAATTGAGATCTTTGTAAACGTGGTTGACGTCTCGCTCTGGGGGAAGCATGTCGTCGAAGCATTCGCCGTCTGCTTCTATTTTCCACTTTGAGAAAAGATTTTTGTAATAGTTGAGCAGCTTATTGGTGGACCTGCCAAAAGCCTCGTCCATCTTCAAAATGTTTTTATTATGCTTCCGCCGACGAAGTTGCTGGAGGCATTATGTTTTCAGGTTGTCCGTCCGTCCGTGATAGGTTTTCATTACCGTGATAACTTGAGAACGGCTGAAGGGATCCAAGTCGAACTTGGTGCAGGTATGTATAATGAGGTAAAGATGAACTGATTAGATTTTTGGGTCATGAGATCAAAAGCCAAAGGTCAGAGGTCATGTTAGCTAAAAAAAATCCTGTTACCATGATAACTTGTAAACCAGTGATGGGATTCTGCCCAAATTTGGTACAAGTGTGTATTACGATGCAAATATGAACTTATTTGATTTTGGAGTCAAGATGTCAAAGGTCAATGTCTGTAATAGGTCTATAACTTGAGAACGGCTGAAGTGATCTCATTCAAATTTGGTACAGGTATGCATAATGATACAAAGATTAACTGATTAGATATTTGGGTCAAGAGATCAAATATCAAAGGTCAAATGTCAGATCAGGTAAAATTCTGTTACCCAATTAACTTGTGAACCAGTCATTGGATTTTCACCAAACTTGGTATAATTATATATTATGATGCAAAGATAAACTGATTCGATTTTGAGGTCAAGAGGTCAAAGATCAGAGGTCGTTTTAAGTAAAATGTATGTTGCCTTGCCAACTTGTGAAAAACTGATGGGATTTTGAACAAATTTGGGATAGGTATATGATTTATGTGATGCAAAGATGAAATGATTGGATTATGGCATCAAGACTCAAGAGGTCAAAGGTTAGACGTCATGTCAGGTAAAAATGTGTTAATTGAAACCAGCTGAATTTATTTAAATCAAATCTGGTACAAATATGTATAATTCTATAATAATGTGGGCGGAGGCATATCGGTCGACGCCATCATGTCGAAGTGTGTCGTTCTAGTTTGCATTGGTCTGTTATAATTAATTGGATTTATTTTATAACTTTTAAAATGTATTTTATAACTAATTTGATTATGTGACAGGAATGTTCTTCATGGCAGCTATCATGTAAATCATGAAAACATCATCAAAACTTGCAGAGTATGTATCTTTTATTTCGAGGGGGAGAAGGTGGTACCTAATGGAACATTTTTTCCCCCAACATGCAAACGTTAACCTCTTGGTACTCAACCCTCCTGATTATTATCAGTGCTGTTTTGTCATTGGTGTTGAGATGGTCTTCTTTGAATGAGGATTTGCTTTGTGATCCTGCTAGTTTTTTTTTCAGTTGTGTAGGTTTGTATCAGATGTACAATGCATTTTTTCATCTTTATCTGCCAGGATGAAATGCAGTTTTACATCGGACAATTTGGACGATGTTAAGAGAGAGAAAATGCATGCTTGAATACCGAAAAGAAAAACCAAACAAATAAGTTTTGCTTGATGTATGGATTCTCTCCCATCACATCGACAAATGAGTGTTTAGCAAATACTCAACACGATTCCAGCAAGTCGGCTTTGTGGTTGATGTCGTCTCGTATGTGATGAAAGACCAATTGACATGCAGATGCAAATGTTTTCAGATGTAGTTGCTGTTGGAGTTAGGAACGGAGGCACTGGCTTTACAATTGTGCTCACTTGTCCTACAAAGATCTCACTCTATTCTCTTCAAATGTGGAAACTACTTTATGACAGATTTGTCTATTTGGGTCTGTCCAGGGTGGTGTTT
The DNA here is from genome assembly GCF_964187855.1 of Myxine glutinosa. NCBI lineage: Eukaryota > Metazoa > Chordata > Myxini > Myxiniformes > Myxinidae > Myxine > Myxine glutinosa. The sequence goes on along the minus strand of NC_136267.1, from coordinate 132,646,269 downwards.
TTCCACATCTTAAGGTCCATTTTGCATCCTTTGAGGTTTGCCTTTTGGTGTCTTTGTATCTGAGGATGGGTCGTCCTATGGTTCAAATTCCTGTGTTTAGCTCATTGTAAAATGCTGCCTTTGGTATGTGAGTATATTCCATACGAACCAACCCAACAAAACTGGGTCCTGTTGGTCATGCTCTCAATGCCTGGGATGTGGCACCTCTTCAGAGCGTCCATGTTTGAGATTCTGTCCTGCCGCTTAATATTGCAGATGGATCTTATAAGCAGCAAAGGTGAAATGCATAGCCAGTTACTTTGTGATGCCCATGGTGTCCATGCCTTACAACCACCGAGACGACAAGTCGAAATGGCCTGGTAAACCTTAATTATTTTATAAGGCAGATTCCATGGTCCTTCCAAAGTCAGTGGTTGAGCCAACCAAATGCTAAACTTCCCTTGGACATGCACTGGGTGACCTCATCATCCAGCTTGGTGATGTTGGAAAGGGTCTCTCTATGTAGCAAATTACTGAACCGAGTTGAGGGGTGTATTATTTATTGTGAATGTAGGATCTTGGTATGAGTGGCTGGGTGCTAGTTGATACAGATGTATTTTTTAAACTTTTTGTCAAATGAGTATGCGGGTGTCTTCCGATACCTCAGGAAGATGGATTCCCCTGCCTTGCATAACCTCAGGTCTCCTGTGGGCATGGTGTAGTACCTGTCAGCCCCCCTTACCAGGTAAACGGTCTGCAGCCATGCAGTTTAAATGGCAGATGGCTCTGCACATCTGGTGGATGAGAGTCCAGTCGACTCCAACAGCATGGGCGGAAGAGGGTGAATTTCCCAACGGCCAGCAGAGAGACGGAGAGGAGTGGCGACCCCTTGTCTATTCCATACACTTACCCGTGTGTACCAGCCATAGAAAGGCAATGCCATCATTGCGCAACGAGACTCGATATGATTATTAAACTGATTGTGAAGCCAAAGCATTCGGAAGCTTGAGCAAAGTGATCCACAATCAGCTGGATGTCCTCAAGTGTTTGTGCTATGAGATCAGTCATCAGCAAAGAGGAGCTCTTTTAACCTATCTCAGGACGAAGCTGGCAAAACTAACAAGAAACCTTCCACAAGGAAGTCTCCAGGTCCCAATGGTATTCCACCTCAATTCTTCAAGGCATGGGGGAGTTCACATGGCTAGAAGACCAACTAGACTCTTTTGTAACATCTGGAATCGGAGTACCGTACCCCAGGAGTGCAATAATGCATCCATAGTATATTTATACAAACAGAAGGGAAACAAATTCAGCTGCGAGAACCATTGGGATATCTCACTTCTCTCCATAGCAGGCAAAATTATTTCAAGTGTTATTCTCAAGAGGTTTGCATGTTGTCAACACGGTGTATTCAGAATCGGAGTGTGGCTTTTGAGGTGGCTTGGAACTGTCGGACAAGATATTTGCCATGCGTCAGATCCAAGAAAAGACCCATGAACAAAACAAGAACCAGTAACACGGTGATCATTGATCTGATCAAGGTGTTTTACACAGTAAAGTGCAGAGGCCGAAGGAAAGTGCTACACAAGTTTGGATGTCCAAAAATGATGATCAGGGTCATCTCATTCCATAATGGTGTGATGGTGATGGTGATGTTGTCTTTCCTGTTACTAATAGTACCAAACAAGGTTGTGTAATGGCTCCAGTTTTGTTTGCCATCTTCTCTGCTATGCTTCTGTTTGCATTCAAAGACTTCACCGAAGAATTACGTATTCAGTTCAGAATAGATGGCAGTCTATTCAGTTTGCAGGGCCACAAAGCTCACAAAGACCAAAGAACAACTGTTAATGGTGATCTTATCCAAGACGGGGTGACGCGGAAGTGAGTAAATTAATGTTGTATTGCACAATTGACTGGCGGTTCAAAATGTTGTTGAAATACTCTGCCCAGCTGTAGAGATTGTCACACCTGTCTGTAAGGAATGGGTTACCATCTTCTGTGATGATGGTACCTGACATTCTTTGTCTATGAATTATTATCAGATATACTGTTGTGGCCAAAAATATTGGCACCCTTGCACTTTTTTCAAATAATGCACTTCTTCCAGAAAATTGTTGAAATTAAAAAATATTTTGGTATCCACGTATGTATTTCTTTGATTTGCAATGGAACAAAACAAAAAAAAAGCTGAAAAATGACTAAACCGTAGCTTATTCCACACATGAATCCTAAAATGGCCCAGACAATATCATTGGCACCTTTTAGAAGTTGTTAGAAATTATTAGATTTCAAGCAGGTGATTCTCCTTTACTTTGGAATTGAACTCACCTGTGGTGAGTTACAGGTGCCTGCAATATAAAAAATCACTTTCAACCAGTTTGAATAGAGAAAAGGACTAATTCTTCTGTTTTGTGTCACTGTGTGTGACAAACCTTGATCTTTTCTACCCCCGCTAATTCACCCCCAGAGTCTTTGCAGTGTTCATATGTTTTATACCTCTCCCACCTCCCCCCAAGTCCTCCTGATGTCCCTGCTCTCAAATGTTGTGTTTGTGTCCTACCCCCTCATACCAATGTCATACCAATGAGCATGGAAAAAAAGAAAGAAAACCAGACAATTGTCTGAGGAGGTCAAACACAAGATTGTAGCCAAGCATGGACAATCTCAAGGCTACACGTCCATCTCCAGAGACCTTGATGTTCCTGTGTCCACCATACACAATCTTATCAGGAAGTTTAAAGCCCACAGCACTGTAGCCAACCACTCTGGATGTGGCCGCAATAGAAAACTTGATCGAAGATTGCAGCGAAGGATTGTTCGAATTGTGGAGAAAGCACCTCGATCAACTGCCAAACAGATTCAAGCTGACCTTCAGACACAAGGTATGACAGTTTCAACTTGCAATATTCATCACCAACTCAATGAAAGGGGGTTGTATGGTAGGAGACACAGGAGGACCCCACTGCTGAGAGAGAGACGTAAGAAAACCCGGCTGAAGTTTTCCAAATCACACCTGAACAAGCCAAAATCCTTCTGGGAGAATGTCCTGTGGACAGATGAGACCAAATTAGATCTTTTTGGTGCAGCACATCATCTCTATGTTTACAGAAAACAAAATGAAGCCTTCAAAGAAAAGAACACCTTCCCTACAGGCAAACATGGAGGAGGTTCAGTGATGTTTTGTGGTTGCTGTGCTGCCTCTGGCACTGGGTGCCTTGAATGTGTACATGGCATCATGAAATCAGGAGAATACCAAGGCATTTGGAGCGTAATGTTCAACCCAGTGTCAAAAAGCTGGGTCGCCGTCGAAGGTCATGGGTCTTGCAGCAGGACAATGACCCCAAACACACTTCAAAAAGCACCCAGGAATGGTTCAAGACAGAACGCTGGACTGTTTTGAAGTGGCCAGCAATGTGTCCAGATCTAAATCCCATTGAACACCTGTGGGGAGATTTGAAAACAGCAGTTGGGAGAAGGCACCCTTCAAATCTGGGAGAACTGGAGCAGTTTGCACAAGAAGAGTGGGCCAAACTGCCAGTAGAGAGATGTAGGAAGCTCATACATGGCTATAGGAAGCTCTTGACTGCAGTTATTTTGTCCAAAGGCTGTGCTACCAAATATTAAATATTGGGTGTCAATAATTTTGTAAATGCCATTTCTTTTTATTTTCTGATTTAAAAGGACATATTAAGTTCTGAATCAAAAACAAAGGTTCTGTAATATTAACAGTGAAATAAAGAATTGTGGAGACCAAATATTTTTGTCAATTTCAACGTATTTTTAGAGAAAATTGTGTTTTTTTTTTTTTTTTTTTTTTTTTTTTTTGTATACAAGATCGAGGCTCGTGAAAGAGCGAACATTAATCACACAGAAAGACAAACCGACACATAAAACATATAACATCGGGAGCGGTAGACAAGATGGGGAGAGAGGGGGAAGGACACAAAACACAACATTTGAGAGCAGGGACCGAGAGACATGGAGACATCGAGAGATCTGAGAGAGGGCGAGGGCTTTGGGGGGGGGGGCATGGGAAGGGGGCGGTGGGAGAGGTATAAAACATATGGACACTGCCAGGACTTCCAGGAAAGAAGTTGGAATTTCAAACAAGGTGGATCTGGGGTGAATTAGCGGGGGTAGAAAAGATCAAGGTTTTGGATGGGGGAAGATAAGAGATGGTGGTGAACAGCTGTTTTAAAGACCTGGAGGGAGGAGTGGGATTGAAGGGAGTGAGGGAGTTTGTTCCAGAGGCGGGAGAAAAGAGGAATGAAAGAGTGAAGGTGAGCAGAGAGCCGAGATTTCGGCAGTTTAACCATCAGAGGGTTGCTGGCAGATCTTGTGCGACCTGTAGGAATATTTGGGGGACAGAGCACAGAGAGAGCTGGGGGTGCAAGGCCGGAGAGGAGTCGGTAGAAGACAGAAAGACCACCTACCTGCCTGCGGTGAGTGAGTGAAAGGCCCTCAGAGATAGCTTCATCGCGGGAGATTCCAATAATTCTGAAAGCTTTGGTTTCAACAGCGTGAAGCCGAGCTAGGTGTGAGGCAGGAGCACCGGCCCATAGGGGAGAACAGTATTCCATTGAGCTGCGGATGAAAGCCTTGTATGTGGTGAGGAGCTCAGGTGTGCCGAGGAAGGACTTCGCACGACGGAGGATGCCCAGTCGGCGACTGGCTTTGGAGGCCAGCTTGGAAATGTGGTTTTCCCAAGAAAGATCATGGCAGATAGTGAGACCCAAAATCTTGAGCGACAGAACTTCTTGGAGAGGATTGTTGAGAAAGTAGATGGGAGGGTTGTCCAGTCGATCTTTTCGGAGAGACATAGTAAGAGTGTGAGATTTGTCAGGATTGAAAGACATGTTCCACTTGTTTGACCAGTCTGTGATTTTGTCCAGGTCTTCAGAGAGTGAGGAGGCAGCAGACTGCCGATCTGAGGGAAGAGGAATGGAGCGGCAGAGAGTGGAGTCATCAGCAAAGAGATAGAGAGGATTTTCGGGAGAGTCAGAGAGATCATTGATGAAGACCAGAAAAAGCACGGGGCCCAGAACACTGCCTTGGGGAACTCCAGCCTGAACAGGAAGAGGAGATGAGAGAAACCCATTCAGGGCCACACGTTGACGACGACTAGAGAGGAAGTCCGCCAGCCATGCGTGGAGATTTCCATGGATACCAAAGGAGGAGAGTTTGGTGAGCAGAGCGGGGTGCCAGACCGTGTCGAAGGCACGTGATATGTCGAGGGAGACAGCTCTAATTTCCTGTTTGGCATTGAGGACCTCCATCCATTGTTGAGACAGCAGAAGCAGCATGTCCAGAGTAGAGTGACCTGGTCTGAAACCAAATTGATGATCAGAGATCAAGCCACCACTGTATATGTAGTATATGTGAGCATTGTGCCCGTTATCTAAAAGTTTGACTTTTCCATGGTCATTTTTCTCATACCAATCTTTGTGTTTCCAGACGACAAATCCAGATGCCATGTAAGTGGCATCCCTCAACTTCCTCCAAGATTATTTGATGTCTTTGATGTCTTCTGGAATGGAATCGAGTGATTTATCTAATATTTGTTCCACTTTCCAGTCTATTGACTGGGTCTTCAAGGGCAACCACATTAAAGTGCAATTAAACCCAGAGATCTGAAAAAAGTTAGTGTTAGGTTGGGAGTCAAAAAAGTCAAAAAAATTTTTTTTACCTGAAATTTTGCTTTTAATATCATTGTATTAAAATATTGAATGATAAAGATTGTGAATCCAACACGAGTATAGAAAGCACGATGCTGGGGTTTGCTGCTGTATGAGTGTGTCGATGAGAGAGGAAAGTGCAGTAAAAGCTTTTTCCAAATCCTAAGTGCATATAAATCTCCAGAGAAAGTTAGCAATGAAATTGTTTCACAATATCGGAACTGGCCATACTGTTGACAAATTTTATGTGGAAAGACACAAAATAGTTTGCGAAGACCACGTTGAGCTTCAATTTTTTCAATGCAGTAACAAAGACAGGCCTGTGGGGGACACCCCATAGAGGCATAATTCACAAGCACGGGACAAGTGGGTCTATTGACGGTATGGGCGTAGCGTGCGCTCAGGTGTTGGAGCCACGCCCCTTTAAGAGGATCGGGCGGAAGTCATGGGGGATATAAAAAGACGAGTTCCGGTCGGGTTTTAGTTCTGTGGAAATAAAGGAGCCTTGAACAAGTCAAGAAGTTTTTACCCTCTCGTTGTCCGCAACTCCTACATTGGTGACCCCGTCTTGCTCTTGAACGTTTTCGGAGCTTTGAATGAACATGGCGACAAGCGCAGTTTTGATCAAACTGCCGGAGTTTTGGGAACGACAGGCTGCCGTTTGGTTCGCACAAGCTGAGGCCCAGTTCGTCATTCGGGGCATTTCTGTTGACACAGTATTATTATGTCGTGTCTGCGCTCAGCGGCTCCACTGCGAGCAGGGTGGTGAGCCTTCTCCAGGATCCTCTGGAGGGCGGCAAGTATGAGACGCTAAAGGCGCTGCTACTTGATACCTTCGAGCTCACTGACGCCGACCGTGCCCATCAGCTCCTTAATCTACCCGGTCTGGGTGACTCCAAGCCATCAGAGCTGATGGACCACATGTTGTCTCTCCTGGGCAGCCACCGGCCATGTTTTCTCTTCAAGGAGCTGTTCCTGCAGCAGCTGCCAGGACAGGTACGATGTCAGCCTTGGCCAACTCGCCCGTCAAGGATTTCCGCGTCCTGGCCAGGGAAGCAGACAAGTTTTTCTCCGCCAGAGAGCAATGCAGTGCGGCTGCATGGGACCCCGGCCCCGTCGAGCCTACGCCGCTGGCGGGCACCGTTGTGGCCGCCATTACGGCCCAGCGGCAGAAGCCCCCAGGCTTGTGTTTTTACCACGCAAGGTTTGGTCCCAAGGCCAAGGCATGCCGGCCAACATGCAGTTTTAGCGAGTCGGGAAACGGGGTGGCCTTGCGCTCGTTAACTGCCATGAGCGTCGGCCGTTCGGGCAGTTTGTTGTTCATTTCGGACACCGACTCCGGACGTCGTTTCCTCTGCGACACAGGTGCCCAGGTGATCATTCTGCCTGCGTCGGCATTGGACCGGGAGGCCGGGAGTCATGGCCCCGCCCTGGAAGCCGCCAACGGCAGTGCCATTCAGACTTTTGGTAAACAAAACGTGGCACTGTGTTTTGGCGGGCAGCGGTTCACATGGGATTTTGTCACGGCGAGGGTGTCCACCCCCTTGCTGGGCGCTGATTTCCTCTGCGCCAACGGCCTATTGGTGGATGTTAAAAATTGGCGGCTCATTAATGCAGAGACATTCAGTTCACTTCCATGTTCGCTGAGCGGGTCTGCCTCGACGAGGCTTGCTTGCACTCTCTCGACCTCTGATGAGTTCGCCCGCCTCCTCACCGAGTTCCCGGCCCTTACACGGCCCACCTTTTCGGCCGTTGTCGTCAGACATGGGGTGGAGCATCACATTCCGACCACCGGCCCGCCTCTCTACGCCCGAGCTCGACGCCTCGACCCGGGGAAACTCGCTGTCGCAAAGGCGGAGTTCGACACGTTGGAGTGTCTTGACATCGTGCGACGGTCCGACAGCCCGTGGGCCTCGCCTCTCTACATTGCGCCGAAGCCGGGTGGCAGTTGGCGCTCGTGCGGGGATTACCACCGCCTTAACGACGCCACTACCCTTGACCGCTACCCAATCCCGCACATCCAGGATTTTTCTGCCCGCTTGGCCGGTAAAGTTTTTTTTTCTAAGGTGGACTTCGTTTGTGGTTACCACCAGGTCCCCGTCCGGCCGCAGGATGTTCCTAAGACCACGGTGATTACACCATTCGGGCTTTTCAAATTCCTCCGTATGCCTTTTGGGCTCGAACGCGGCCCAGGCTTTCCAGCGCCTGATGAACAGCGTGTTGCGGGATTTGCCATTTCTGTTCGTCTACCTGGCCGATATTCTCATCGCCAGCGCTTCCAGGACGGAGCACATGCTTCACCTCCGAGCGCTCTTTGAACGCCTCAGTCAGCACGGCCTTATCATTAACCCGGCCAAGTGCTTGTTCAGGGTGGCCTCAATTGGCTTTCTTAGCCACCACATCATGAGGGAGGGGGCCGTCCCACTGCCGTCTAAAGTGGAGGCTGTGAAGGGTTTTCCGCGCCCCCTCACCGTTAGGGCCTTGCAGGAGTTTTTGGGTATGGTGAACTTTTACCATCGTTGTGTGGCCCAGCTGATGCGGCCCCTTTGAGGCCCTCAAGGGCAAGCCTACCAAACGTGCCATCGACTGGACCGAGGAGATGGTCAAGGCTTTCACGGATGCTAAACTGGCCCTCGCCAGCGCAACCATGCTGGTGCATCCGTCGCCCGATGCACCGATTGCTCTTACCACGGACGCTTCGGACTACGCGGTTGGCGCCATGCATGAGCAGTGGGTCAACGGGGCCTGGCAGCCGCTTGCCTTTTTTCGCCGGCAGCTCCGCCCTAACGAACGAAAGTACAGTACCTTCGATCGTGAGCTCCTAGGCCTCTACCTAGCTGTCCGACACTTCCGTTACCTGTTGGAAGCCCGCCCGTTCACGGCGTTTGTGGACCACAAGCCCCTGGTTTTTGCCATGGCCAAGGTCTCGGAGCCGTGGTCTGCCCGTCAACAACGCCAGCTCTCCTTCGTTTCCGACGGACATCCAACATGTTGCTGGGAAGGATAACATGGTCGCCGATTGTCTCTCCCGGTCCATAGCTGGCGCGGTTCACCTTGGCATCGACTACGCCCGCATGGCGGCCGATCAGATCTCCGATCCGGATGTCCAGGCCTGCAGGGCGGTGGTCATGGGGCTTCGACTGTCTGATGTGCCACTCAGGGACACGGGCACCACGCTACTGTGCGACGTTTCCTTGGGACAGCCTCGCCCCATCGTGCCCACCAGCTGGAGACGGCTGGTGTTCGATGCCATCCACGGTCTTTCTCACCCGGGCAGGAAGGCGTCGTAAAAGTTGGTGGCGGCAAAGTTCGTTTGGCACGGGCTCAGGAAGGATGTGCGTGACTGGGCCAACACCTGCGTCGAGTGCCAACGCTCGAAGGTGCATTGCCATACCCAGGCTCCGTTGGTGCCATTCACAGTGCCCGAGCGACGGTTTTACCATGTTAACGTGGACCTGGTGGGGCCCCTTTCCCCCTCGCGGGGATGCACCCACCTCCTCACGATGGTCGATAGGACCACCAGGTGGCCAGAGGCCGTCCCGCTTACATCTACGATGTCCGCCGATGTGGCGCGGGCGTTCATCGGCACTTGGGTTGCCCATTTTGGCGCCCCCTCGGACATCTCTTCAGACTGGGGGCCCCAGTTCACTTCAGAGCTCTGGGGTGCTTTTGCCCAGGGGTTGAGGGTGAAGCTCCATCTCACGACTGCATATCATCCCCAAGCTAATGGATTGTGTGAGAGGTTCCATCGCTCTATGAAAGCTGCTCTCAGGGCCAGCCTCCAGGATGACAGTTGGGCCGACAGACTCCCGTGGGTAATGTTGGGCCTCAGGACAGCCCCGAAGGAAGACCTCCAGTCCTCATCCGCTGAGCTCGTCTATGGCCAGCCGCTGCGGGTTCCCGGGGAGTTAATTCCTGACACCACAAGCCCCTGGTCCGCTGCCCGTCAGTGGTCGGTTCTCCGGGAGAATGCCAAGATGTTTGCACCGGTGACCACATCTCAACATAGTTTGCCTCAGGCCCACGTCCCGCTGGATCTACGTACAGCGGAGTACGTCTTTGTTCGCCATGACGCACACTGGGGGCCGCTTCGGCCGCCTTATGACAGGCCTTTCCGTGTCCTGGAGGCCGGGGACAAGTCCTTTGTGGTCGACATCGGTGGCAAACCGAACCACCTTTTGGTGGACCGCCTCAAGCCGGCTCACTTTGACCTAGACCAGCCCCCTCGGTTGGCCCAACCCCCACGGTGGGGCCGTCCCCCGTCGAGTAAGCCCTCGGTTGGCCCGCCTACCGCCAAGCCGCTAACAGTCCCTGCTCGTGTCATCAGGGGTCGTTTCGGCCGGGTGGTTAAGGCCCCCAAAAAACTGACATTGCCCGTGCAAGTGAATTCTGGGGGGGGCGCATGTGGGGGACACCCCATAGAGGCATAATTCACTAGCACGGGACCAGTGGGTCTATTGACGGTATGGGCGTGGCATGCGCTCAGGTGTTGGAGCCACGCCCCTTTAAGAGGATCGGGCGGAAGTCATGGGGGATATAAAAAGACATGAGTTCCGGTCGGGTTTTAGTTCTGTGGAAATAAAGGAGCCTTGAACAAGTCAAGAAGTTTTTACCCTCTCGTTGTCCGCAACTCCTACAGGCCGATCTATGAGGATACGACATGAAATGGAAAAGATTGGTAGAAGATGCATAATCCAACCAATTTAGCAACATAAGGCTCTGGAAACTGGCAAGAGCAGAGAGGCAAGAGCTGTTAATCATGACATGAAGAAAGGTAAACAATGTTATGGCAGGTGTTTTTTGGATGTTCTGTAAACACATGGGTACTATCAAGGTAAAAACACGAAATATGTCGTACATAGCACGATATTTGCTAAATCCCTAAAATAAGATGTTGGCCGATGATGATCTCAAAAATAATTGGTGGTTGAATTCAGAGACCTGGTATGCAAATCCTCTTAAAATTTCAAGTCAATCGTATGAAAATTGAGGATTTTATAAATCTGGCCTATGTTGACCTTTTGGCCTGTGTTGACCTCAAAAATAGTTGGTGGTTGAATTCAGTGACCACATATGTAAATCCTCTTCAAATTTCAAGTTAATTCTGATGAAAATTGAGGATTTTAGAAATTTGATAAAGTTGGTGACCTTTGGCCTATGTTGACCTATTGACCATTTGACCCAAAAACCAATAGGCTTCTTGCTTATGACCAACTCGACCATTTGGTGAAATTTCGTGAAGATCAGTTGAAAATTGTGACCTGTAGGTGACTGACATACAGACATACAAATAAGAAGACGTCATGCAGAGCACGAGACTTGCAAAATCTACCCACCACCTCCCGAAAAAAAGGTTGCAATTGATCCAGCAAATTGTCCATTTCATCAAGATTAAAAATTGACGATCTTGATCAAAGCTCAGGTCAATGGGATGAAAATTGATGATTTTTCAGATGAAAATTGATTTTGGAAGTTTGATCTTGAGTAGACCTTTGACCTTTTGACTTCATAAACCTCGAAATCCAAAGTGAGCCTTTCAAGGCAACATGGGCCACTCATCACAATCCTCTTTCTTTCTGTCCCACACACTCCAAGCCGAGCAAGAAATGCAGAAAACGAATGGCCAATATACCCTCTACACCCCACCTCAAATGGCTGACAAGAAACTCGCCAACCCTTCTCCCTACACTCTGCCTCCAGCTCACTGTACTTTCCTCACTGTACTTTCCTCTCTTCCTCTCATGCACCTCCTCCATGTTCTCTTCCCAAGGTACAGACAATTCCCCTAAGATGACCTGTCTTGTTGCACCTGATCAGATGACAATGTCAGGCCGCAACCTTGTCACACAGATCTCCTCTGGGAATACCAATTGTGGCTTTAGGTCTGCCACCACCTGCCAATAACAAGCATCTGACAGCCATCTTGCTTTCCACCACCTCCTCTTTCCACCTCTTACCACTTGGACCTCTTTGACAAACAACAACTCTCCCCCATCGGTCTCCTTCTCCACACTTCTCTCTCTCGATCTCAACACCTCTTGTTGCACCATCTGCACTTCCACCACCAGCACCTGAACTTGCCGCCACTTGTATGTTCCTGCTGCCAATGCTACTGAGCATGCACTCAGCGCATGCTGCACCGTTCCCAAACCTTCACACAATGAACATCTCTCCTCCTGCAACAGCCCCCACAATCTCAAGTTTACTGGTGACGGAAGCACATCATACATTGCCCGCAACAGGAAACTCAATATTGGCTCCATCCTCCAAATCTCTTGCCACTTCAATGTCCTCACCCGCACACCTTCCCACCATGTACTAGCACCTTGCTGTGCCTGTCCGACTGCTTTCACGTATCTCCCCTCCTCCTCCTTTCTTCGCACCTCCCTCTCAACCATCTTCCTCCTCTCTTTCACACATGCCTTTCCCCACCCCAAGCCATGCTTCCCGTGCTGTACCATCCCCACGACCTCCTCCTGTTGCAACCGCTCCTCCATCTCATCCACCTCTGCTCTTGCATTCCACTTCCGTCTTCCCTTCTTCTCTGGGAGAGCATTCTTTACCACCGAATCACCCAAATCCCACAACATCATGAACTCCCGCACCCTATAACCACCTTAGACTCTTCGGTTAATGATGTCAAGGGAAACCGGAGTTTTCCACCCTGCTCATAAAAGGCAATGTTCGTCAAACAGCATGGCACTCCCAACTACCTCCTCACAAACCCGCTCGCCACAACCTCCATCCTCTCTACATGCCCAATCGCAATATCGTACATCATCGATGGCCACAATACTCGTGGCATCAATCCAAACTTCAAACACCATACCTTCAACTTACCTGGCAAACCACATCCATCAATCCTCTTCAAACCTCTCAAAAGCTTGATCCTCACCTCCTCCACTCTTCCCACATCATTCAACTCCACTGCATACCATCTTCCCAAACTCTTCACAGGGGCCTCTGTCAATGATGGAACCACCTTCCCTCCCAGCTCAAACCCTGTGGAGTGTGCATGTTATCCACCACTCCTCGTCTCACCACCACACTCCTCGACTTTCTTGCTTTAAAGCCCATTCTTGACAACCGCATCAACCTTTCCAGTCGTCCCAGTACCTCTACTGCTGCATCAGTAGACTGTTGGACAACTCTCAGGTCATCCATGAAAGCAAACATTGCTGGCAACCTCTGACCAGGGGCTAGCTCCACTTCTTTCCCATGTCCACTCACCGCACGTATCAACAACTCCATAACCAGCACAAACAAAATAGGGGAGATGGTACATCCCATCGGGATCCCCACTTCCAACTTCTGCCACTCTGTTACATAGGACTGTGTCGCAAACCGCATCCAAAACTGATCATAATATGCCATCAAAAAAATCCCTAAATCTCCATGGCACCCAAAGGAAATCCATGGCATACCTGAGTAAGGCATGCGGCTCTGACCCATATGCATTCTCCAAATCCAGCCATACCGTCGCAACATGCTTCCTTTGCCTCTTTGCCTCCTGTAACACTTGCCAGACCATTGCCGAGTGTTCAATGCATCCTGGTGATCCCGGTATTCGTGCCTTCTGCACAGAACCATCTACAAAACCATTCTCTCTGATGAAGCCTGAGAGCCGTGCCGCAAAGACACCCATCAATATCGTCCCATCTACATCGAGCAATAATATTGGTCTAAACTGCTTAAGTGTCACAGCCTCCTCCTGCTTTGGAATATGAACTCCTTCCACCCTATTCCATTGACTGGGCACCACTCCTTGCCTCCATATCACCTTCAGAGCCTTCTACAGATGCTGCCTGATGCCTTCACAACTCTTAAACACCTTGTATGGCACTCCACTTGGTCCTGGAGCCAATGCTGCCTGTTCCTTCCTCAAAACTTTCTCAACTTCAGACATATTTGGCTCTGACAAATCAAATGGAACACCTGGCTGTGTCGGTCCCTCCTTGTCTGCATACGTGACACGCAGGTGACCTTCCAACTCTTCCTTCGGTACCTTCAGTACACCAGATCGAGACTGCTCCAACAGATCCTTCATAAACTGAAAAGGATTCTCAAAGAACCTCTTTCTCTTCCTCTGCCTCTCTTTTCTTTGCCTCTTCATCCTTTCCACTCTCTTCAACTTTACCAACCTCACCCTCACCTGCTTCGTCAACACCTCAAGCCCATTCCTCTCCTCTTCCACTGCCCTATTCCATCTTCCATTCAAGCTCCTCAACTCCATTCTCAACTTATGGATCTCCCTCTGCCTCCTGCTCAAACGTGCCTCCTTCTCACCCCTCTCTCCACACTATTTCACTCCAAACGTGACACATGAATGCTCAAACACAATCTCATTCATCTTTCTCAATCTATCTTCCACCCTTCCTTTCACCCTTTGAAGTGCTCCACACACCACTCCATCCTCTCCCATACTTCCCTTTCTCCCTCCTCCTCACATCCTTTCCCTGCGGAAGTACAACCCCAGGACATACTACAACAATATGGCTTGCTACCTGACTGTTTCTCCCGGTCGTCTTACGTGTCCCCTTTTCAAAGACACTACACTGCTCTACCTCCTCCTCACCCACCTTACGCACACACCCCATCCGGCTCTGATGGATATGCAACCCTCTCACCGACTCAAACACACGTCCACACCCACACGTCCCTCGAACCTGCCATGCCTCCACATGCACACCATCACACCATAGACCAACCTCTCCCACACGATCACTCCCACACACTTTCCGGGCCTGATGGATCCGAACTCACGTCCACACTGGCACCTTACCAGACTTGCATCCACAATCCATTCTCGCTTGTCAAAATCAGTATAGGGTCTTTATCCGTTTTATATGTCCATTTGGGCCCATCTTCCGCCCCACCTCTCGGAGAGCCCTTGGGGTGTTCTCTTTTTTTTTTTTTACCAACTGTAAATTATGGGTGCCACACAATCCAAACCACGCAGCTTGGCAAAATGGCTTACAAGGCCACCTGCCCCTGATGCTGTCTCTCCAGCATCACCAGTCTATTCCTGGGTCGACACCCAGTCTTTCCTGGGAGTCACTGGTAGCACCAGCACAAACATAATTTCAAAACACACCTGGTCACAAGTGTGCCTCACTGACCGGGTCCTCAGTCGAGGTCCTCAGCATCATCCCGTTTCGGCATCGAAAAAAATGAGGGTGAGGTTGTTGAAGTGTATTGAATATGTACCTTTTGACCTCAAAAATAGTTGGTTTCCCAATTCAATGAGACACTATGCAAATGCTGTTAAATTTTCAAGTCAATCGGATGAAAGTTGACGGTTTTTCAGATGAAAATTGATTTTGGAAGTTTGACCTTGAGTTGACCTTTGACCTTTTCTCATTAAAAATAGTTGGTTTTCCAATTTAGTGACTCGATATACAAATGCTGTTCAATTTTCAAGTCGGATTAAAAATGGCGATTTTAGAAATTCGACCTCCAGATGACCTTTGACCTCAAAATCAATAGGCTTCTCAATTGTGACGACCTCTACAACTTGGTGAAGTTTCATGACGGTTGGTTTAGAATTGTGACCTGTAGGGCCGGTGACAGAGACAGACAGACAGACAGAGACAGAATAACAAACGCAATTGACCAATATACTTGAAAAATCTTCGATTTTGCAAGTAACAGACAGATTTGTCGTATTCTTATTCGACAGACAAGTCTGTCTTATTTGACAGATAGAATAACGCACAAGACCGACCAATATACTTGAAAAATCTTCGATTTTCGCAAGTAACAAATGGATATGGAATGGCACTCGGTGGAGCGCATACCTCTGCCAATCTGAACAGTTTATGTTTGTGTCCCACTGATAGGCCGGATCTGGAGTTGGACCTGACCCAAAATCTAATATCCTTGTTCTTATCACCTAACCAACTCATCCAGCAAGTTTTGTCATAATCCATCCAAAACCTTTTGAAGTAAAGTATCGTGCCTATATATTATTTTTGGCCGTAGCACAGTGGTGAAGAATCACTTTTAAAATTATATTTTCGTATCCCTATTAAAAATTCGTATTTGGATCTTCACCAAAATCCAATCGATTATTCCTGGTCACACACCCAACCTGTCCACCAAGTTTCATCCGAATCCGTCCATAACTTTTTGAAATATCGTGCTCACAAGCAGGGGTGAAAACATAACCTCCGTCCACCTTCGGTGGCGGAAGTAATTATCCAAATTCATAAATACAGTATCTGCATTCCACTCGTCTACATTATCCATGTGAATGAATAAATATTTAATGCACTTTAGATTTGAACCTTTATCTCTTCTCTCATCGTTTTGACTGCTCTTGATTAATTGCTCCAATTAAATATTTCAGTGGTTACACTTTTCATTTGCTCAAATTGGCACCTTCACAATTTCTTCTCCAAACTTTTTTATTTATACTCTACTTGGCGATGTTCAATTAGACCGCTTTTTTCCTTTAATTGTTCCAATGATGTGACAGTCCTACCATTTTCTTTCTTTGTCTGGTGATCCTTTGAGGTAACCGGTTGATGACTGCTGCATGTTTGTGAATATTCGGTCCTCATTCCAGCATTTATTTGTTTTTTGGGAGGGGTGTGCAGGGTGATGTATTGGAAACAGTGGAATATATTGAAAGTGAAAGAGATTACAATTCTGCTCGAACTATTTGACTCCAGGTTTTTGTTTGGTTCTGACATTTTGTTTGTAAAAAAAAAAAAAAAAAAAAAAAAAAAAAAAATTGGGGGGGGATTGTATGGGGTTTATTAACCTCGCCAGATGAGAGGGTATTGCATTCGAGTCCGTTTGTTTGTTTGTTGCTTAGCAAAAAAAAACTATTTTTGAGGTCAACTTAGGCCAGATTTCTAAAATCCTCAATTTTCATCTGATTCGAAATTTTTAATTGGATTTGCATACCAGGTCCCTGAATTCAACCACCAATAATTATTTTTGAGGTCATCATACGCCAACAACTTATTTTTGGGATTTCGCTATTTTGTAATGCACAACATATTTCTTGTTACTTGCCGGAATAGATTCTGGCAAGTATGTTGGTTGGTTGGTTGGTTGGTTTGTCTGTCTGTCTGTCTCTGTTTGTGCGCAGTACTATGTCTACATCATTGCACATAGCATTGCCAAACTTTACACACACATTTGCCTTGCCCTGGAATAGACTGTGCCCAATTTTTAACTCTCTTGGCCCAAGGTCAAGTTCAAGGTCACCCAAACATGAAAATCGTGACCGCAGCGTAAAGCCAGGGCGAGGCGGAGTGATACAGCGGAAGGATTCGACGGTTTAAATGAAGCCGCGATGAGGCTGATTTTCATTGGGACCTTCATCCTGATTTTGTTAGCTCTGCCACCAAAGGTGGATGGAGGTTATGTTTTCACCCCTGTCTGTTTGTCCGTTTGTTACTTGCCGGAATAGATTCCGGCAAGAATGTTCGTTGGTTGGTTACTTGCCGGAATAGATTCGCCGGAATAGATTTTGGGTGGCGAGGGGGCTTAAGCCATATTGTAATCTTACAGCCGCCATGTTGGTGCTCGCCATCACTGCGATGTGAAGCGAACGACGCCTCAGAGCTGTCACATTCACAATCACTATGTCGTATGTACTCCCGATACGTGTTTCCTTCATTGTAAAAACTACCAAGTCAATAGTTAAAAGGACTTTGAGCCGATAGGTGTGACGGCCTTCGCAAGATCGATGGAGACAGCGATCTGTTAGCTTTCCACCGCCCAAATAGCTATGTGGAATTCTCTCATGTAGAGATTAAACTCACGTCGTTTGAACTTTGGCAGAGGTCATTATTTACTTTTCATGATGTTTACAGTCACGTGAAAAAGTAAGTACACCCCATGCAAAGTTTTGACTTTTTCAACATATTTCAACATACAGCTATTTGATCTTCATTACAACAATATTGATAGATAAAGGTGATATTATATAACAAATATCATGAAACATTTACATTTTGTAGTCCATTGTATAATTTAAATAAACATAAATGCAAATTTCGCATGTGGAAAAAGTAAGTACACCCTTGGCTCTAATAGGTGGTATTGCCCCCTTTGGCAGAAACAACCTCAAGTAGGCGTTTCTTATAACTGTCTACCAGTCTCTGACATCGACTTGGAGAAATTTTTGCCCACTCCTGCATGCAGAATTCTTTGTTGTTCGATGTTTGAGGGGTTTCTTGCATGCACAGCTCGTTTCAAATCCCCCCACAACATCTCGATGGGATTTAGATCCGGGCTTTGACTTGGCCATTCCAGAACCCTCCATTTCTTTCTTTTCCAGCCATTCCTTGGTGGATTTACTGGTATGTTTAGGGTCATTGTCATGTTGCAAGGTCCACCTTCGGTTGAGCTTCGGCTTTTCGACAGATGGCCTCACATTATCCTCAAGCACCCTCTGGTACAATGAAGAATTCATAGTAGATTCTATGATGGTGAGCTGCCCAGGCCCTGATGCAGCAGAGCTGCCCCAGACCATAATATTTCCACCACCATGTATCAGGTTCTTGTGGTCAAATGCTGTTTGGTTTTCGCCAAACATGTCTTATGGTACTGTGGCCAAATATCTCTACCTTTGAGTCATCTGTCCAGAGAACATTGTTCCAGAAGTGCTGGTCTTTGCCCAGGTGTTCATTGGCAAACTTTAGTCTTGCCCTGATGTTCTTTCTGGACAGCAAAGGTTTCCTCCTGGCACACCTCCCATGTAGATCAAATTTGTGCAGCCTCTTTCTAATGGTAGACCCGTGCACTTTGACATCGACAGTGGCAAGAGCTACCTGTAGGTCCCGTGATGACATTCTGGGGTTCCTAGAGACTTCTTTCAGCAGCTTGCGGTCTGCTCTCGGGCTGAATTTGCTGGGACGGCCTGGCCAGAACAAGTTGGCAATTGTTTGGAATCTCCTCCACTTGTCGATGATCTTCCGGACAGTCGAATGATTGATTTCAAATTGTTTGGAGATCTTTTTAAATCCCTTCCCAGACTCGTAGGCATCTATAACCTTCTTTCTTAAGTCCTCAGAGAGCTCTTTTGATCTAGGCATGGTGACGCCGCACACTTCAACAACAAAGAGCAAACCAAACTAAATGTCTGAGGTTTAAATAAGACAGGTTCCTCCAAGCTCCTCTCTAACGATGTTCTAATCATTTGCACCTGAGCTGGTGCACCTGATTCTAATTTTAGGTATTTGAAGTCGTGATAAATGTAGGGGTGTACTTACTTTTTCCACATGCAAAATTTGCATTTATGTTTATTTAAATTATACAATGGACTACAAAATGTAAATGTTTCATGATATTTGTTATATTATATCACCTTTATCTATCAATATTGTTGAAATGAAGATCAAATAGCTGTATGTTGAAATATGTTGAAAAAGTCAAAACTTTACATGGGGTGTACTTACTTTTTCACGTGACTGTATATACGAATCAAAAAGAAGATAATTGGTTTTGGGTCGTCCTTTCCGCATATCTCGTTGGATTGTGAGTTGGAGAGACGACCATGATGGCGGGGAGTGGGTTGGCATTCTCTCAAGCAGGGATTCAACCCATGTCCTTATGTATTATTATTTTGATCCAAAATGGCCGATTTTAAAAAAAAGTTCATTCCGGCAATTCCTTGGTCTCTGACCGATTTTTCATTTGTTTGTCCGTCTGTCTGTTAACAAGATATCTTTAAAAGTTGTGGATGGTTTCGGACGAAATTTGGCGGAGAGGTAGTCCAAGGGCAAAAGGATTAGATTTTGGTGAAGATCTGGATTCGGATCTGGCTCCTATAATTTTTTTAAGTGATCCTTCACCATTGGGAGATTGGGCCAAAAACGATACATAGCAGGATATCTCAAAAAGTTATGAACGGATTTGGCCGAAACTTGGTGGAGAGGTTGTATGTGTGACAAGGACAAACAGATTCGATTTTGGTGAAGATCTGAATATGGATTCGGATCCGAGACTTATTTAATTGTAAAGTGATTCTTCGCCATTGAGAGATCGGGTGAAAAGCGATATATAACGTGGTATTTTAAAAAGTTGTGGACGAGTTATGACTAAGCTTGGTGGATGAGTTGGTGACAAGAACAAGCCGATTAGATTTTGGTTCAGGTCCGAATCCAGATCCGGCCTATCAGTGGGACACAAACATAAACTGTTCAGCCTGACAGAGGTATGCGCTCTACCGCATGCCGTTCTCGTTGCCATGCGCTCGCGAAGCGAAAAGCGGGGTTAAACAACTGGATGTGTACGTGTGCCGTGGACGTGTGCCGTGTCTGCATTTTAAAAATGAATTTTCTCGGCAACCGTTGGTCCGATTGACATGAAATTTTACTGTAGGAGCGCTTCTGCCTGTAGATTTTTTTTTTTTTTGCTGATAATTATGACGTCATATGTCACGTGGTATGGACGCCATCTTGGAAAAACATTACACCTCTATCTCCCAAACCGCTTAATGGAAAAAATTGAAACATGGCTCATTGTCAAGTACACCCCATGGGGAATAAGATATGTTAATCATGATGTCATAGGTGCCTCCATTATGACGTCATAATTCGACAAGTACACGCTTGATCTGATCAGTATGAAAAAAAAAATTCCTCTGCAACTGTTAGTTGGATGAATACGAAATTTTCCGAATATGAGCGGCTCCTCCTATATAATTGTTCTAATGATAATTATGACGTCATTGGTCACGTGGTACAGGCGCCATCTTGGAAAAATCTAAAAAAAGTTGCACCTCTATATATCCGAAACCATTCCATGGAATTTTTTTAAATATGGCTCAATGTCAAGCACTCCCCTTGGGGAATAAGATATGTTAATGAAGATGTCATCAGTACCGTAATTATTACGTCATAATTTGGCAAGTGCAACGCTTGATTCGATCAGTACGAATTTTTTTTCTCTGCAATTCTTGGACCGATTGACACGAAATTTTCACCATAGGAGGGCCTCCTCCTGTAGAATATTTTAATGATAATTATGACGTCATAGTTCAGCGGTAAAGGCGCCATCTTGCAAAAACCAAAAAACTTTGCCCCTTTATATCTCCGACCCCGCTCCATGGAAATTTTTTTAAACATGGCTCATTGTCAAGTACTCCCCATGGGGAATAAGATATGTTAATGATGATGTAATCGCTGCATTTATTATGACGTCATAATTCGACAAGTACAATGCTTGATTCGATAGGTAATGAAATTTCCTTCTCAAGAAGTCCTTCTCAAGACTGTGCAGGGTAAGTAGTCCATGAATACCATCTAGTTTGTTTTGTTTTGATCTATAAATAGTTTTAATTTCATTGCTGCTTTCATTTTGTTTAATTTTTTCAAGCCTCAATAATGATCTTCAAAACTCTTCATTGTATGAAGATTAATTATTGGTTACATTTTCCCCTGCATCTATTTACTATTATCCTGAGGGGAAGCCTGATATCAAGATAACATCAGAGGCTCAGAACCTCTTCGGCGTTTGTCACCCAATAATGCAGACTCTTCCTCTTCTTCAGCGGCCACAATTATTCTTTTGTGGGGTTGGCCGGGGGAAGCTTGGCCCAAGTCCTTCACGGACTGGCTGGCCAGGCCTGACATACAACCTAGGTTAGGGCAGGAATTTGTAAACTGTTCAGGGTGCCGGTGATAGGACACCGTAGGATCTTTAATGTCCACTAGCTAATGCCAGAGACGGGTCACCCATTTTAGCATCCATCCGAGGGAAGCACACACATTAATGAATCATACTGACTGAAACACCAGGATGATAGTTTACAGCTGGGCTGAGATTCAAACCTAGGCTCGAGTGTGCATACCTCGGTCGTCCTGCCAGCCCCCAATAATGCAGACTGTAGTAGTCAAAATGACAACCACTAGAAAACAAAACTATGCCATTTTTACATCTTTGCCATGATTGTACTGTTATGAATAACACTTATTGTCATATTGTGTGCAGAATTTCAGTTCGTGAAGCAAGTTTGCGGCTTTGCGTACAGGTGGAGATTTGGACGAAGCAAATTGACGCATTTTTGTGCTTCTCACGCTTCTGGCAAGTGTGCACCCCAAACAGTTTCTGTTTCTGTTTTTGTTTGTTGCGGGAAATGCTGCTTCTCATTCTTGCTTAATTGTTTTTTATTAACGATTTATTTGTTGATACGACGGGGATTTTAGTTTTTTTCTGTGAAGCGACAATGATCTCCTGTTGTATCAATGATTCTTTTTGTCCACCAGACTGACTGGTTTGATCCGTATAACGTATGCAATTAAAGATGATGCTGGAACCATTCTCACTTGAGGCTAACATTTCCATGCGGATGAAAAATACTTCTCTGAATTGTTCCCTTTTTGTTCCGCAC
Organism: Myxine glutinosa; assembly: GCF_964187855.1. Lineage (NCBI taxonomy): Eukaryota > Metazoa > Chordata > Myxini > Myxiniformes > Myxinidae > Myxine > Myxine glutinosa. Next base: position 132,624,264 of record NC_136267.1, on the reverse strand, counting down.
GATATCGATCAACTTTGGACCGGTTTGGATGTATCGTTTGTTTTGAAAGGAAGAAAAAAAAAATACAAACTACTTCTATTTTTTTTGCTCTGGTCATTGAGCATCGAAGAAGCCTGCTGGTCTTTCGGACTGAAACATCTTCAAGATATCCACCTTAAGTATTGTCTAAGTCTGTGGTTCCCAAATGTTTTTGTCCACGAGTCAAAAATTTGAAATCCCATTCACCGCATAACTCAAATGGTACTGATACCGACGATAAAAATTGTTGCAGAAAAGGTTTTCAACGTGAAATCCCCCACCCACTCAAACCGGGATTTTGAGGGAGTTTTTTTCATGTTTGGGTCACGACCCGAGGTTTGGCAACCCCGAGTCTAAATGTATATATTGCAACTGTTTGATGGGAAAGGGGAGTAAATGGGTTCGATAAAAGATGCTGCAGGTAAATTTCCAATTTTCTTTTCCTGGAATGAGAAAAGTCTCAAAGTTGTTGTTTAATGACCCACTTCGAATGTTTAGAAGCATCCACTTTGTACTTTTTTAAGCTGTCACAATCTAAGCTTCACCATCCATCGGTAGTGCTTTGTAAGTATGATTGGGCTGAATAAATGTGGGTATCTGCGATATCCAATGAGAAACCTTTATGCAAGACTGTTGCTTGGCTAAGTTCATTCCATCACCACAGCTGAGATGCATTAGTAGGATAACACATTGAACAAAATAAATAGATATGCACATAAATTACATGTAAGACAAGGACTGCAGTCCTCGTGCTTTTACATTCATTACAAGGACGTTAGTAAACCTCAAACAGACATTGTTTCCGGGATTCGAACCTATGTTCCCTGTGTGATGAGCTGTTTGTTTCAAGGGGAATGTGAAACAGGCCAATCAGTATTTTTTTTATTTTTAAGTAACTAAATATAATAGTGTTGCTCTTCACATCTTGATTGGCAAATGTGACCAAAACACAGAATGGATGAGGGACGTGAGAGAGTGAAACGGGTCATGATTTGGCCTTCCAGGATAAAGTCAAGAGAGATGTCAATGGTGTATATGGGCTAGAGATGGGCACACTCATCTCTAAGTCGTGTCACTGGTTTTAAATCCCAACGCAGCTATAAACTACCATCCCAGTGTTTCACAGGCAGGGTGATTTATCCATGTGTGTGCCATTCCATTGGATGGATGTTAAACTGCACGTCCCGTCTGCCGGCATTAGTTGGTGGACGTCAAAGATCCCATGGTGTCCTTCGCGAAGAGTAGGCGAGCTATCGCCAACAAAATTGGCGAAATTCCTGTTCTAACCATCAGAAGGCTTTGCATCAGCGACACAGCCAAGCCCTCAGCCAATGACGCCACCCCGCAGCCTATGGAATGGAGATGAAGAAGGATGGTTTTATTTTTATGGCTCGTGGAAGAGGGAGATTCTTCAAACAGTTAGATGCAACAAGAAAGGGGATGGGCCAACAACAACAAATAGAGTGGAGGGAGGAAACAACAAACCTGCATGCCAGAGGTGTGGATGAGGTCACCTTATTAGGGTAGAGATGCAGGGGACTAGGTAAAGATCACTGTTCGGGGTAGGGAATGACAAGCGAAGGTGTTGTGCTGCTAGCCTGAATTCCTGGAGGAAGGAGGCCGATTGAACCATCCCCAGAAGGCAGTTCCACAAAAGAGTGGACGTGGGAAGAAAGCCTCAATTTGGTGAGTTGAGCCGGAAGGGGGGGGGGGGGGGGGATACAGGAAGAACCCGTACATCTCACGTGCCTGGTGCCTGGAGGGTATGAGTGCTAAGGGAGATAGAACTTCAGAGAGCGGGCAAAAAAAAGAAGAGGCCACTGGTTTGCTAGTAATGTGAGAGTTTTGGCCTAATGGTGGGAGATGCCAAAGATGATATTTGGTAAATGAATAGTTCAGCGATCATGAATATACACAAACAACTTAGCGACCTATCATGGATATATTTTGGCTTTTCTAATGATGAGATGATTTATGGATTTTCTTGGCGCAGCCTCCTACCCCAAGGCATCCGTTCCACCTATAATATGGTTAAAGCGGATTGTGATTTGTTGCATTATTGTAGATGAATTACTCATGAGACGCGAGATGGAATTTATCAGAGAGAACGAGTTTTCCAACGTGGATAAACCATCTCGAAGTTGTCATTGCAAAGCTCCTGCCCACGAATTCCTTCCATCCTAAAGGGCAATTGTACCATCGACTGCACCATGAGCAGTTGCAGTTTTCTTTGTGTGGGCATTGGAGTAAACACCTGAACAAATGGTTGTAGTTTCGATATTCTAAAGCCCATATGATACAAATCTACCATTTAAAGAGTAATTTTGTAAGCTTTGAGGAGTCAGTAGCTCTGTCTTGTTTTAGATGGACCTTGTTGTATCGTGCGGTGCAAAACGCAATTCTATGCTGGAATCAGGTGTGTTGTACTGGTGTTTGAACATTGTATCGAAGAGTCTGGTAATCTTCTGCTGATTTGTTTTGAATGTGCTTGTTTCGATGGCATGCTTTCACTGCAACTTTCATCTTGCTTGCATTGTCAGGCCTCTGATGGTAAGTTGTATTCTTATGTGAAAGAGAAACCTTCACCGCTTGTGCAGTTTGCACAAACACGAAATGTGGATGCTAATCACAAATTGAATGGTTTTATATATCTTAGAATGATATATGATTTGAAAACGTTTCTTATTTTGGCCTTATTTGATAATGCCATAGCTCTTTCCTTGAGTCACTGGGAGTTGTTAGCTCACCTGGGACGAAGTTCAGGGGAACTTATGTGATGGCGCGTCGACCGGCAGTCCGTCCGTAAACACTTACATCTTCTTCTCCGAAACCGCTGATGGGATTGTGACCAAACTTGGCACAAATTATATTTTTTGTGTTGTGACTAAAGTTTGTTCACGGCATTAAAAAAAATCGGGGTCTAAGGGGGTCTACTGGGGGACAAAGTGGATCCAGGGTTGACCCCCAAAAATAGTAATTTCCTTTTCCTTCAAACTACACAAACTATTTCAATGAAACATTACCACAACCTTCATCACCCGTGATTTACCAAAGTTTGTTCACAGCATTTTAAAAATCTGCCCCTTTTGGGGTGTACAGGGGGGTTGCCCCCCCCCCCCCCCCCAGAATAGGTGTTTGCTTTCTTCTCAGAAACTACATGTGCAATTCTGATGAAACCTGACCACAACCTTAATCACCGGTGTTGTACCAAGGTTTGTTCTTGGCATTTAAAAAAATCTGGGTTGAAGGTGGTCTATGGGATGTGTGGGGCTTGCCCCCCAAAATAGGTATTTGCTTTTTTCTCAGAACTTACACACACAATTTCGATGAAACTTCACCACAACCTTCATCATCCGTGATGTACCAGTGTTTGTTGAAGGCATTGGAAAAATTGTGGTCTGAGGAGGTACACGGTCGGGGGGGGGGGGGGGCGTTGCCCCCCAAAATAGGTAGTTTTTTGTTTGTTTGTTTAAAGTCTTATGATTATGTTAGTATTCTTCTACATGCTGCCTTGTCTTCTATCAACCATTGAAATTGGTTTAAAATACCTTTAGTCATAGTGTACTGTTTATTCTACCAGGTGAGCACCAGGGGTATTGCCCTTTTGTTTTACAGACTTGGCATTTAATATGGAATTTTTTTTTTTTCTTGACTTGGGTTTACTTTCTGAACTCAGTATATCAATCTGGTGAGTTTCTTTTACCCTTCGGTGATGTCTTTGTTGAAAGAACCATGTCACTGATTGTCTTTCGCAGCAAGAAGTCAATAACAGGATTATATCACAGGTGGCGTGACAAAATGTAAGGACAGGTACATTTGACGATTAGCTTCACAATCGGGTATGTAAGGGTTGTTGCGTTCTGTATTAGTGGAAAACAACTGCTGCACATCTACAAAAGTTATTGCCGCTTCCTCTGGAGATGGTCCGTCAACTTGACAATGCTGTTTGTCATGGTGGTGGCTTTACGAAAATCTGGCATGAAACGGCGTGCTATTGCTCGGCAGTATGGCATCACTCAAGGTCAGGTGTCAAAGATCCTGAAACGAAATGCTCAGAGGGGTGTCCCTACTCCAATACTGAGGCCAGGACGTCCACGCAGAACCACAAGGAGAGATGATCGCCAGCTGCACCGGTTAGTCTGCAATGGCCGGAGCAAGTCAGCTAATCGGCTTAGGGCTGAGTGGCAGCAACTGACAAATGTGCCTGTATCCAGAAGACTAGTCAACCAACGACTGTTTCAAGCAGGCTATCGTGCCAGGCGTCCCCTGAGAAAGCCACGCCTGACCAGACAACACAGCCAGCGCCGATTGCAGTGGGCCAGAGAGCACCGTCAATGGCAGCCAGGACACTGGAATCACGTGACCTTCAGTGACGAGTCTATATTTCTGGTCTATCGTCAAGATGGCCACGTCCGAGTGCATAGACAAGTGCATGAAGCCCACAACGAAGATTGTATAGTGCCAAGAGTCCAAGCTGGAGGTGGTGGGGTGACCGTTTGGGCTGCTTTTCATGCAGGGGGCAAAACTGACCTGGTTGTTCTGAATGGAAACCTGAACCAGTTCAAGTGCAGGGTCATTCTGGAAGAAACATTGCTTCCATTTGCTCGTGCAGCCTTTCGAGGAAACTTTGTCTTCCAAGATGACAATGCACGGCCTCATCGTGCTCGCATGCTCCAACACTTTCTTGCTGACCGTGGTGTAGAGCATATGGAGTGGCCTGCCATGTCCCCGGATATGAATCCGATAGAGAACTTGTGGGTAGAATTAACGTGTCAAATCGACAACTTGGACCAGCAGCCCACCTCTGTGCGTGAATTGCAGCAGACTATTGTCACTGCATGGCAAGCGATTCCTGTCCAAACCTTGGCAAATCTCGTGAACAGCATGCCTCAACGTGTACGTGCTCTCCTGAATGCTCGTGGGGGTTACACGAAGTACTGAACTGTAATTTTACTGTCCGTAATCCCAGTCATAATTTAGCTTTTGTTTTTGTTGAAAAGAAATTTGGCTAATGTGCAAAATAAAGAGATACATCTGGAAAACGTACAGAAGTTTAACACAGTACTGTCCGTGAATTGAGTTCGATATCAGTTTACATCACTTTCAAGGATCAATTTATTTGCTTCGAAATGTCAAATGTGGTTTTTGATTCTTTTAAAGTTCACATTAACAAAATCTAGAATAATTTCAACATAATTCCAATGAACTTTTGGTTCTAAGTCATCTTGAAAAGTAAGTTCACACCCACAAAAAAAATATTCCATATTAAATGCCAAGTCTGTATATACATAATTTCCCATGCTTCCTGATTGTATTCCATTGGCAAGGACCCGAATGACCAAAAGAGGAAGTTCATTTCGAAACTGTTTGGTAAAACTAATTGAAGTTCTCTGAAATCTCCCTTATTCCAGGCAAACTTTTAAATACCTCTGTGTGACAAAACACCTGGAGCTCAGAGAAACCTTTTCAAAAGGTTTGATTAATAAGATTTTAAAAAGGCAATACAGAAATGAGAAATGCGAAAAGTTTCCTTTTCGGAAAGTTATTTATTCACCTTTGTTTCATTGGACATTACTATTCCACTTGAAATGTAACAAAAAAGACTAGCATCCAACTTTTGGGTGTTGAAGCACACAGACACCAGACCTACGTAGATGGTAGTTATGGCAGAGCTACCATCTTTGTGGTATAAGACGAACTGTCCGCTTTTCAGTTGATCTCTTTTTTTTTTTTATGCCTCGGGCCCCGAAGGTAGCCGGAGGCATTATGTTTTCGGGTTGTCCGTCCGTCCGTCTGTACGGGCTAAACCTCGTTTTTCTCAGCAACAATATGTCCGGTTGAGACAAAACTTTGAGGGTAAGAGTGACACCCATGCAGAATGTTTTCATGATAATTGTGACGTCATAGGTCACATGGTATGGCAGCCATCTTGGATCAAATGCAAATAATACCTTTAGTATAAATTGATCAAAAATCAAAAATAAAAAACAAACCTATTTGCTGTTTAACGGAAGCAAATAAAAAAATCATTTCTCGGAAACAGCTGAATGGAAACATTTGAAACTTGGCACTTTGTCAAGTACTCCCATTGGTCAACAAAAGCATGATAATGATGACATCATAGGTGAAGTGGTAAACCAGCCAAAAATGTTTTAATCGAATTCTTTATCCTAAAAATCTGAAATTGTATGCACATCATCTATGACCCATTTGGATTGAAATATGTATTAAATGTATGGCATAGGTCACATGGTTTGGCAGCCATATTGGATTTAACCAAAAACCTCAAAAAAAAATTCTCCCAAACCACCAAATCGATTGACTCGAAACTTTGTGTGTCATTGACGAGGCATGGCGATTAAAAGATGATCACGAAAACATGATTGGTCGCATGGTGTGGCAGCCATATTGGATTGAAGGAAAATATTAAATAATTATATCTCTGAAACCGCTTACCCGATTGATGCAAAATATTTGAAATATCACCTAACACCATTGTTGCATATAGTTTGGAAATAATGATGTCGTAGGTCACCTGGTTTGGCAGCCACCTTGGATAGAAAAACAAACCTTATCTGATCAACACGAAACTTCACAAACGTGATCCCCTATCCATACATATGCAGAGTGTACATTTTTTACGTCATACGTCATACGTCATGTGGCATGGCAGCCATATTAGCTTGAAAGCCGATATTTAAAAAAAATCCCTTCTCTGAAACCGCTTCACAGATCGATATGAAACCTGTCATGGCTGGTGAAAATGTGATACTTGAAAACAGCTGAAGGGATTTAAATCAAACGTGTTTATTTTTAGGGCAGTGGACGAGGGCATCTACCTGCCGTGGGACTATGCGGAGGCATATTGGCGACAGTCACATTTTGCTAGTTTTCAGTTTAAACTGACATTTCCTCGGTAATTCATGTTCAAACTTGTGGGAGGGAGGAGTGTGGATGAGGTGAGTGGTGGGTGAGAATTGAAGGGGGATGGATGAGGGGAGGGGAAGGCAGCATGAGGGGAGGAGGATGGGAAGGCGGAGCGGGGAAGCGAAGGTAAGGTAGCCCGAGGAGCGGGGGAAGCAAAGGTATCATGAGGAGCAGGGAAGCAAAGGCGGTGCGGGGAAGCAAAGGCAGGCAGCTAGATGAGCGGGGAAGCGAAGGCAGGCAGCACGAGGAGCGGGGAAGCGAAGACAGGCAGCACGAGGAGCAGGGAAGCGAATGCAGGCAGCGCGAGGAGCGGGGAAGCGAAATAAGGCAGCACGAGGAGCGGGGAAGCGAAATAAGGCAGCGCGGGGAGCGGGGAAGAGAAGGCGAGGAGCGGGGAAGCGAAGGCAGGCAGTGCGGGGAGCAGGGAAGCGAAGGTGACGAGCAGGAAAGCAAAGGCAGGCAGTGTGAGGAGCGAGGAAGTGAAGGCAGCATGAGGAGCGGGGAAGCGAAGGCAGCACGAGGAGCGGGGAAGCAAAGGCAGCGTGAGGAGCAGGGAATTCTTTCTATAAATGTGTACCATGTAGCACCACATGGTGGTGGTGGCAGATGGTATTACGATTTATTTTTTACCTGAGCAATGCTGAGGTTAAGCACTCTTCGTGGGTAAATTTGTCCTCCTCCCCTTCCCTTTCCTCCTCCTTATCCCCTCCCTCTTCCCTCACCCTCCACCTTTCCTCCCTTGCCCTCTCCAAACTCCCCTCCCCTTCTTCCCCCACCCTCCCTGTTCCCCCAAAATCCCCCTTACAGCCCCCCCCCCTCCTCTCCCTCCCCTCCACCCAGGCAATGCAGAGTACTTCAGCTAGTACTGAATAATTATAAAAGAATTGAATTGGGCAATAATTACACAAATTAAATTATGAAAGATAATTTTACAATCGTGTTCATTACATGATGATTTATTGCATGTGCAAATTTTCAAGTTCATCAGATCATTGACGGCAGATAACAGTCAGGGAAAGTTTAAAATCATCCAATTCACTTACGGTTAAAGGAAAGAAATAAATTAAATAGATTCTAGCAGGAGTAGGGCCACGTTCTTTTAATTTGATTTGTTATGCCTTCCTAACTCCGGAGATTTCCCCCACTGAGTATACAGGCATGACTGTGGAAGCCTTCACATTGATCCTGCTGTTTAATTGTTTTCATTGCACTCAATTCCTGCTGGTTACTTCTTTTTGTAGCACTCGATAAAGTTACACTTTTGGGCACATTCCTTAATATTTTCTTCACTCAATATAATTGTTGGAACAGTAGAAAAGGCCAAAAAAAAGTTAATGCTTTGGCAATATGAAGAAGGAGGAAGGACAGCCTTCCTTAAAGCTGAGTAAAATATATGTTCCTATTTATAAGAATTGCTAATGTCTTAAATTTTTCTGATTTCACTCCAGATTTTGATACTTAAGCGTATGGGATCCGATCCTCAAATCCGAATCCAGATTTTGATTATATGCTTTAATTAGTACATGAGAGTAGATAGTGTTTCCAAGCCAAGGCACATTTCCATAGGCCAAAACAAAATGGCGGCTTAAGAACCCAGGGATGTCACAGGGCCGACCAATATGGCGGGCGCACTGCCATTTGGGTAAGGCATATATATATATATATATATATATATATATATATATATATATATATATATATTCTGTTATGAACACCCTGTTGCTTCAAAAACAGGCCTTCAAAAAGTCCTATTTCCATCTTCAAAAAGGGAGTTTAAACACAAAACACCCAGTTTTCATTCATGCACTCCCTTGGAGTTTGAGAAGTATGCATGCAAAGTTTGGAGCTACTAGGTTTCATGGTTTTGGAGTTATGGCAGAGACACACACAAACACACACACACACACACACACACACACACACACAAAGAAAGCAAGCTAGAATGGGAACATCGTAGCAGACATACCACATGGTGAGAAAGGCAGACGGAGCTCTGGGGAGGCTTCGTTCATGATGCTCGACAGGGCAGATGTGTTGGAGAGCATTAAAAAAAACAACAAAGGGTCACAGGCTCCCAACAGCGAAAGTTCTGGGAAGTCTGTGTGGACACACCAGGCAGCAGAGGTGCATCCTGCTAGGATACACAGCTGCACCTTTCCCAAAAAGAGACAGAGTCGTGTAACTAAGTGCAAAGCTACAATGGTTCTGCCTGTCTCAGTAAAGATCTAAGCAGAACATCAATGAAAGCTGGAATGCTGAGGGGAGTAAGGACGTCCTTACCCACATAAGGTGCTTTGCATTTGAAGTGAGGAGGATCAGTGGTGAAGGAGAGCAATTCATGAAAATTGACCTCAATAAAACAATAAAGGCCCTAGGCACCGAAGCATCTTACCTTGGAGGAGAAGAGTGTCCCCAAATTTGTCATAAGAATGTGCAAAACAATTGCCAAAGAATACGTGCATAGAACGAGGTTGATCCTGAAAACATCTCACCCCAAGGAACAAAATCAAAGCCATAAACCAAATAGCAGTAATAGTGTTCCATTACAGCTGCAGAATAGTAAACTGGCCTCAAGCGGATATCCAAAAAACATCGGGGCAATACCTCTGGCGCTCACCTGGTTGAATAAACAGGATACTGCACCGACAAAGGGTATTTTAAAACCACTTTCAATGGTTTCTAGAAGACAGGGCAGCATGTAGAATTATACTAACGTATTCATAAGACTTTAAACAAACAAAGAAAAAAAAATACCTATTTTGGGAGGCAACCCCCCTTCCTCTGACCCCACATACCTCCGCAGACCCCAATTTTTCTAATTCCTTGAACAAACATTGGTACATCATGGGTGATGAAGGTTGTGGTGAAGTTTCATCAAAATTGTGTGTGTAGTTTCTGAGAAAAAAGCAAATACCTATTTTTCGGGGGTGGGGGGGGGGGGGTTCAAACCTGCATTCCACTTTGACCCCCAGTAGACCCTCTAAGACCCCGATTTTTTTTAATGCTGTGAACAAACTTTAGTCACAACACAACAAATATCATTTGTGCCAAATCTGGTCGCAATCACATCAGCAGTTTCGGAGAAGAAGTTTCGAGTGTTTACGGACTGACTGACGGACAACGCACCATCGCAAAAGCTCCCCTGAACTTCGTTCCAGGTGAGCTAACGAGGTCAACAGACTACCGAATACAATTTGTGCACAAGCATGAACACAGCAAGCCAGAAAAGGTATCTCTCACTCACCTTGCAAAAAACTTCCAAAAACAGGTGTGATTCGAAGATGTAACACCAAACCGAAACGGCAACAAATACAGTCCCAATGATTGCAAAAAAGACAAAAGAAAAATACAAGATGAAATATCAATAGATATGTAGTGACAACTGGAAAAAAGATGAAAGAGCAGGGGGAAAAAAATCGTTGGACAGATTGGGCTAGACAAAGAAGGATCACTGGAATGGCTAAGAAGAGGTCAGCTCAACTGGGATGGAGAACAAATCATGATATTAATGCCCAAGACCAAGGACACAACACAAATGGCTTTAAAAATATGGCGGGACTGAGTCAATCGGACAAGTGTAGGTTCTGCAAGGAAGAAACAGAAAGCACGAGTTGCCTCCTATCAGGATGTTAAAAAACTCATGGCAGAACAGCTGTGCACTCAAAGGCACAAGGTATGTGGAGTAATACACTGGCACAGGAGCAGAAATTTCAATGTCCCAGTTCCACAAAACTCATGGAAACATGAACCAAAAGCAATCATTGAAAACAAGGAAGTAATGCTCATGTATGATCTGATGATCCCATCCAGCATGGACATAGACCACAAAGCATTTCGACTGGACATGGAACTACAACAACAGGCATTTTAAGGCCATTTTCCCTGCTAGAGTGGGTGGTTAGCCTGGCGGGGCCCATAACAATCTTCTCCATTTTGCCCTATTTTCTGCATCTCCCCTTGTTAACCCCCTTGCCCACATTTCTTCTTCTTCCACCACCTTTAGCCAAGTCTTTCTCGGTCTTCCCCGTCCTCTACTTCCTTCTACATTCATTTCCATCACTCTTCTCAACCAGTCACTTTCATCCTTCCTCAACACATGACCAAACCATCTCAACCTGTTTCTCTTCACAGCATCCATCACAGGCTCTATTCCCATCATGTTTCGCAATTCATCATTTGTCTTCCTCTCTCTCAACGATACTCCGCACATCCACCGAACCATTCGCATTTCCACCCTTTCTAGCCTTCGTTGCTGCTCTATGTTCATTACCCATGTATCTCTCACATACATCATAACACTTCTCACACATGCAGCATACACCTTTCCCTTCAGCTTCAACGACACTCCCCTCGTTATCACGCCACTCAGTTCCCGAAACTTCTTCCATGCACATCTCACTCCAGCAACTACTCGGAGACAAAAAAGAAAAAGACAGAATTGTTAAGTTATGTTTCCGCACCCATGATTTTGGTCTAAATAATGCAAAAATTAAGAAAATGACCAAATGCCAAGACTGCAAGAAAGAAGTGAAGACTGGAAGCTGAAGAGCACCGAAATTGTACCTGTGATAATTGGAGCAACAGGAATGATAAAAAAGAACCTTACAGAGATCTTAAAAACCATCCCTGGGAACATTACCACAAACGAACTTCAGTTTGAGGCTATTAGTAAGGGCATTTTATGAGATATTTCACAAATCTGTTAACGAAATTGTTACCAAAAAATTTCTTCACCAATATGTTTGTAAAGGTGTGTAATAACATGTGTTAAAATGTTGAAGTTCAACTCCCGTGGGAAACCCAGAATAAAAGCTGTTGAATTCGGGTACCGAAAAATTATTTTCGAGAATTTTTTTTTTTTTAAATCGGCCCTTAAGTAACTTATGAGGGGTCAAATAAGGGTTTTTCATGATTCTGAGTTGATTGTTAACATTTATATTTTCACTTTTACATTTACACACAAAGTAGCTTTTATTTCACATACATATATAAGACTCAAGAGTTATTTCTCATTCACAATGTCAGAAGTTTCAACAGTCATTGTCTATGTCTTCTTCAGACTCAACAACATCATGACTGCAGTTTCTGCATGTAATGCCATTACAGACTCCACAGGCCGAGATGCACGTGACCCCATTCTTCTTGCAGCTGCATCGCCGGTTGCTGCAATCTCCATGACAATTACAGCTCGTGAACTGCAATAGCTCCTCAGGAGCCGTGGGGTCCAGTGTTGGAACTGGCTCATACCCATGCACACCTATTGTCCATCCATAGTCACTGGGGTTCAGAGACATGCTCTGTAGAAGGATCCAGTCCCAGGTCTGCAGGTAGGCACGGAGTGAATGTTGTGCAGCTGCACCCTCTGTTGGAGGTAGAGTCTCTGGTTTGATCACTCCTGCCGCTGCCTTCTTTGAGAACATGTTGTACCGAATTTCACCCAATGTAGTATCTCGTCCATGGTAAATGTACTTGAAAATCGCCGTACCAGCCTGAATCACTGTTTCCTTGGTAGCTTCTGTGTCAAGGAAGATGTCGATGTACTCAGCCGCGTCCCCTTCGCAAAACCTAAAAAAAAGCACCAGGTCTATGTCAAGTAAAGTATAATGTAAAACAGAAATAAAATTATTATTATTTTTAACATTTATACTATGATGACAATGATTATAATTATTATTATTATTAGTATTATTTGCCGACGTAATAGTAGTATTATCATTATTACCTGGCAAATAGAGTTGTTTTCCCATGACCAGCGATTGCAGAAACCGTATCACACCCCGTGAAGGCGTGACAGAAGAGCAGGTAGCTCTTCTGTGTTTCGGAGAGAGATTCTTTGATCTTTCGGACGTCATAAGAGCCGTTTGATGTGGTTAAGAAGAGTGGATGGTGGCTGTCTGAGCTATGGTGCACCAGCATTACCAGCACGTCTGCATCTTCTGCCCGCACCTGAAAATATAACAACATGTTTGACCCAAATCTATGATCAAGTTGTATGGCAAGCCCCATTTGGTGTGGCAATACTCCAGACCGAGGTCGACAGGCCTTAATAAAATTCTGCCCCCAAACGGCAACTCTTTCGTCTGTCTTGACAATCGGTCTCAAGAACATCTGAAGGCTTGCAGGAACAAGTGTCAGCTGACTATCGATGTCAGTCATACTGTGTGTGGTGGGGTATGACTTTGGACCTAAATCAATCAAGGCAATATCATTGGATATGAACTTGAGTGCCGTCTTTATGATCCGAGTCTTCTCATCTCCATGGTAAAGATTAGCATGATGCCCTCGCAGAATATTGTCGGTGCCATCTTTGAGACAGAGTACATCTGCCCTTCTTTCCTGTGTTGTGAAATACAAGGTGTCTTCGTATTTCTCTAGAAGTTTTATCTTTAGCCAATGCTTTGAATAAGAAAGGCTCTTCTCTGGTGACTGATCAAACTCCTGCAGCTTTTCATGGACTTGGTCCATGTTCATTACCCCATGCTCTAATTCTGAGTCTAACCATTCGCAGAATTCAATAAAAACTGCCTCTCGCTCCTCATCAATACTCCTCTGTCCTCTCTTCCTTTTTCCTTCCTCATCAGTCTTGGACAAACTGTCACCTCTCGCAAACATAAGTTTGCATCGCAAATGGTACAGTTTCTTCTGCTACCAAGTCGTTGATCCCTTCCAGGCGTCCAGTGACTTCAGTGCCCCAGTCATCCCCGCGACTCCGTGCTGTCTTCAGCAAGCTTGCCTTCAGTGTATCTGCAGTCAAATTATCTGGCACTCTGTATTTCTTTCTAGCTTGTGCTGGATTATTTTTGTAGAGCTGGGCTGGTTGGTTGCAAAGAATGCATACATCCTTATACAGGAGGTCAACTGACTGTGATCTTCTAGAACTGCAGCCAGTTGATGAACTGAACTCACAAGTAGTGCGTCTTCTCTTCAACTTTGATGACTCTTTCTCTGCCTTTGATGCTTGAGCTGACTTCTTGGTGGTTGCAACAAAGTTGTTGTACAGATCATTTTTACACTTCTGGTGGTACCTCAGTTTTCCTTCCTTTTGAGCCTCCTTCATACGTTCCACAACAGTAACATTTTCGACAGTTTCTGCTTGTTTCAATAAAGTTGAGTATCCCTTTGGAGTTGCCTGTATGAGCCTTTCAGCTGGTGTATCCGAGCGTGCACAGATGAAGCAATTGAGCACAGGTGGAGTAACGTCTTCATCCATATTGCTAGACTCCATGTCCTGCAAAGTAGAAAATGAGATATATTTAGAAATTATTTTTCCACAAAGGAGTGTCTGTGGTGAAATATAAATGTTAACAATCAACTCAGAATCATGAAAAACCCTTATTTGACCCCTCATAAGTTACTTAAGGGCCGATTTAAAAAAATAAAAATTCTCGAAAATAATTTTTCGGTACCCGAATTCAACAGCTTTTTTTCTGGGTTTCCCACGGGAGTTGACCTTCAACATTTTAACACATGTTATTACACACCTTTACATTGGTGAAGAAATTTTTTGGTAACAATTTAGTTAACAGATTTTCATATGTTTCCCTTACTATATACTGGGATCAGTAAAACTCTGAGAACAACATAATTTAACCCACCCAGCCCTCTCCCTTCCACAGATTAAAGGTCCATATTGATGGGGGAGGGGGGGTGGGGGGTGGTGCATAAATATCTCACCTGAAATGAGCAATTTTCTTTGGAGTGTGTGTTGATAGAAATGGGAATTCAGTGTAAATATTCAGTGAGCAAATGTCGCAATGGGTGCAGCTGGTAACCTCGACACCCTCGTTCCATGCTATCAGCTAAGATTTCCAGTCCATGCTTGCTGTACCTCCGAAGTACTGCTCAGGTTTTTTTTTTTTTTTTTTTTTTTTTGGATACTGAATCGAGGCTCGTGAAAGAGCTAACATTTACTTCACAAACAAATCAACCAGACAAACAAAATATATAAAAAGAGGGAGCGGAAGACAAGATGAGGAGAGAAGGGGAAGCACACAAACACAACATTTGAGAGCAGAGAGATGTGTGGAAGGGAGAGGACTTGGGGGGAGGAGGCGTGGGAAGGTGGGGGGGGGGGGGGGTGGAGGGAGAAGTATAAAACACAAGGACACCAAGGACTTCCAGGACAGAAGTTGGTATTTCAAAAAAGTGGAATTGGGGTGAAATTAGCGGGGGTAGAAAAGATCAAGGTTTTGGATGGGGGAAGATAAGAGATGGTGGTGAACAGCTGTTTTAAAGACCTGGAGGGTGGAGTGGGATTGAAGAGAGTGAGGGACTTTGTTCCAGAGGCGGGAGAAAAGAGGAATGAAGGAGTGAAGGTGAGCAGAGAGTCTTGATTTTGGCAGTTTAACCATAAGAGGGTTGCAGGCAGATCTTGTGCGACCTGTAGGAATATTTGCGGGACAGAGCCCAGAGAGAGCTGGGGGGGCAAGGCCAGATAGGAGGCGGTAGAAGACGGAAAGGCCAACAACCTGCCTGCGGTGAGTGAGTGAGAGGCCCTTGGAGTTAGCTTCATCGCGGGAGATTCCAATGATTCTGAATGCTTTGGTTTCAACAGCGTGAAGACGAGCTAGGTGTGAGGCAGGAGCACCAGCCCAGAGGGGAGAGCAGTATTCCATTCAGCTGTGGATGAAAGCCTTGTATGTGGTGAGGAGCTCAGGTGTGCCAAGGAAGGACTTCGCATGACGGAGGATGCCCAGTCGGCGACTGGCTTTGGAGGCCAGATTTGAAATGTGGTTTTCCCAGGAAAGATCATGGCAGATAGTGAGACCCAAAAGCTTGAGTGACAGAACTTCTTGGAGAGGATTATTCAGAAAGTGGATGGGAGGGTTGTCCAGTCGGTCTTTTCGGAGAGACATCGTAAGAGTGTGAGATTTGTCAGGATTGAAAGACATGTTCCACTTGTTTGCCCAGTCTGTGATTTTGTCCAGGTCTGCAGAGAGTGAGGAGGCTGCAGACTGCCGATCTGAGGGATGAAGAATGGAGCGACAGAGAGTAGAGTCATCAGCAAAGAGAGAGACAGGATTTTCAAGAGAGTCAGAGAGATCATTGATGAAGACCAGAAAAAGCACAGGGCCCAGAACACTGCCTTGGGGAACTCCAGCCTGAACAGGAAGAGGAGATGAGAGAAACCCATTCAGGGCCACACGTTGACTACGACTAGAGAGGAAGTCCGCCAGCCATGCGTGAAGATTTCCATGGATACCAAAGGAGGAGAGTTTGGTGAGCAGAGCGGGGTGCCAGACGGTATCGAAGGCACGTGATATGTCGAGGGAGACAGCTCTAATTTCCTGTTTGGCATTGAGGACCTCCATCCAGTGTTGAGACAGCAGAAGCAGCATGTCCAGAGTAGTGACCTGGTCTGAAACCAAATTGATGATCAGAGATCAAGCCATTGGAGAAGAGGAAAGATTTCATATCCGAAGCAATGATGGATTCCATGACTTTGCTGATAATTGGGAGAAGGCTGATTGGTCTTTAGTTGCAAGGATCTGTTTTTGCACCTTTTTGTGTAAAGCGGTGATGTTGGCTGATTTCCAAGCAGATGGCAGTTGACCTTGAGCAAAAGAGAGGGTGAAGAGAACAGAGAGAGGGAGTGAAAGAGCGGAAGAACAGGATTTTAGGACCCGTGGGCTGATGCTGTCAGGTCCAGTTGCAGAATCAGAGTCGAGGGTTGACGGACACTTTTCCACCTTGTCAGCAGGAAAGGACATGGAGTCCAGGAGCAGCTGGGTTCGACTGTGTATGGTGGGTACAGAGAGGGATGGGTTTGGGACACAAGATTTAGAGGCAAACACAGAGTTGAGGCATTCAACTTTTTCACGTGCGGAGTCAGCTGTGTAGCCGTTTGAGGTAAGGGAGGGGATGGAGGGGGAACAAACACAAGAAACAGAATTGACCAGATGCCCCCAGGATTTGGAAGAGGGAGACAGATAAGAGAGTTCGGTCTTGAGAACGGAGAGATATTTTTTGCTGGCTCTCCTGAGGGTGGACACACACTTGTTTCGGGCTTTGTGAAAGGAAATGAGATTTCCTTCCGTTGGATTTGCTTTCCAGGAGACGAAGGCAAGTTGTTTCTGGGCAGCAGCCTCACCACAAGATTCCATGTACCATGGATGGGAGGAAGGGTATGACAACTGAAGACGAGATGGGATAAATCTGTGCATGAGAGAGAGCAATTTACTTTGGAAGAATTCCCAGGATGAGTTGATGTCAGAGGTGGTAGAGATGGGAGACCAGTCCAGATGATTGATGGCTGCTTGAAGACCGTGCCAGTTGGCCTGAGTGAAATGCCAGACTCGTCGATGCTGAGCAGGCTCCCTGAGAATGGTCAGAGAGATGTCCACTTTAACAAGCACATGATCAGATGAGCCGATTGGAGCAGAAGAAGAGCAGCAGACATTTTCAGGGAAGTTAGTCATAACCAAGTCCAGAAGAGAAGATGCTCCGTTGACTGAGATCCGGGTCGGGAAATTGACAGATTGTGTCAGTCCCAGTGAGTCGCAGAAGTCCTTTGCTGAGGAGCCATGGCTGGTGAGAGAGGTACCCACACCCAGCCAACTGGCATGGTGACAATTGAAAAAACCACATATGAGGAAGCGAGAGTTGGGATGAGTAGATAGAAGTTGGTCCATATTATCAGACAGCGAGATGTGGATGGAGTCATCACTGTTTGGTGGATGGTAGAACACACATATGAACAAGAGGTGGGAGCGAAGGGGAAGCCGGAGCCAGAGGTATTCCTGGGGGTGAGGTGGAGAGAGTGCAGTGCAGGGCGAGTGAGGAAGAGAGTTTTTGATAAAGATAGCAACCCCACCTCCAGGACGAGGCTCAGGTCTATCATACCGGAGGAGGGAGTAACCCGGGAGAGATAATAAGGAATCAGAGACATCATGAAGGAGGAAAGTTTCTGTTAAGCAGATCACGTCTGGTTTGTCAGAAGCAACCTGTATGGAGAGATCAGTTAAGTTTGAACGAAGGCCCCGGATGTTTGAGGTCCATACCGTTAATGAAGAGGGAGGGGGAGCATCGGATACAGAACAGGGGGGAGGAGGGGTAGGGTAAGATGTGGAAGAGGTAGGTAGAGCTGTTGAAGGTGTGTCAGAGATTTCAGAATAGCTCGGAGAAAGGGAAGGATGGGGCAGACAAAAGGTTTGATGGTGATTGGGTGAGGCACAAGGAGGTGTTATTTGAGGAGGGGGAAGAGCGAGGCAGAAGGTTGGGGGAGATGGAGGTGAGAGTTGGAAGGGGGAAGAAGCGGGGAGGACGCTTTGAAGAGGAGGGGTGAGAGGGGGGAAATGGAGAAGAAATGAGGTTGGGGAGATTTGAAGGGGAGGGGTGAGGGGGGAGTTTATGAGGGGAGGGGTTAGGGGGGAGTTTATGAAGGAAGGGACAAGGGGAGGAATTTGAAAGGGATGGGATATGGGGGAGATTTGGAGGGGAGGGGTGAGGGGGGGGAGTCTAGGAGGGGAGGGGTGAGGGGGAGTCTTGGAGGGGAGGGGTGGACTTTTTGAGGAGGTGGGAGGTGGGGACAAGGCCCCAAAAGGGGAGGGGAGGTGGGGACAAGGCCCCAAAAGACACGACACGAATTAACACGATTTTCTATACAGGTATGAAAGATTTACACCGAGAATCTTCCTCGGGACACACTATACGTACACACACCATAAAATAAATACAGTTTTAACGAAAATACAAATGGGAACAATTACTTAACTTCGATTTTGATGGAGAGCGTGGACAGCTGCGAATAAACGAACCTCGCCGGCAAGACCGAAAGATGCCAATCACAAATTGAATGGTTTTATATATATCTTAGAATTATCTATGATTTGAAAACGTTTCTTATTTTGGCCTTATTTGATAATGCCATAGCTATTTCCTTGGCACTGGGAGTTGTTTTTAGCTCACCTGGAACGAAGTTCAGGGGAACTTATGTGATGGCGCATCGACCGGCAGTCCGTCCGTAAACACTTACATCTTCTTCTCCGAAACCGCTGATGGGATTGTGATCAAACTTGGCACAAGTTATATTTTTTGTGTTGTGACTACAGTTTGTTCACGGCATTAAAAAAAATCGGGGTCTAAGGGGGTACACTTGGTGACAAAGTGGATCCAGGGTTGACCCCCAAAAATAGTAATTTCCTTTTCCCTCAGAAACTACACAAACTATTTCAATGAAACATTACCACAACCTTCATCACCCGTGATTTACCAAAGTTTGTTCACAGCATTTTAAAAATCTGCCCCTTTTGGGGTGTACAGGGGTGTTGCCCCCCCCCCCCCCCCCCAAATAGGTGTTTGCTTTCTTCTCAGAAACTACATGTGCAATTCTGATGAAACTTGACCACAACCTTAATCACCGGTGTTGTACCAAAGTTTGTTCTTGGCATTTAAAAAAATCTGGGTCGAAGGTGGTCTATGGGATGTGTGGGGCTTGCCCCCCAAAATAGGTATTTGCTTTTTTCTCAGAACTTACACACACAATTTCGATGAAACTTCATCACAACCTTCATCATCCGTGATATACCAGTGTTTGTTGAAGGCATTGGAAAAATTGCGGTCTGAGGAGGTACACGGGGGAAGGGGGGGGGGGGGGGGTTGCCCCCCAAAATAGGTAGTTTTTTGTTTGTTTGTTTAAAGTCTTATGGTTATGTTAGTATTCTTCTACATGCTGCCTCGTCTTCTAGTAACCATTGAAATTGGTTTAAAATACCTTTAGTCATCGTGTACTGTTTATTCTACCAGGTGAGCGCCAGGGTTATTGCCCTTTTGTTTTATATACATAATTTCCCATGCTTCCTGATTGTATTCCATTGGCAAGGACCCGAATGACCAAAAGAGGAAGTTCATTTCGAAACTATTTGGTGAAACTAATTGAAGTTCTCTGAAATCTCCCTTTTTCGAGGCAAACTTTTAAATACCTCTATGTGACAAAACACCTGGAGCTCAGAGAAACCTTTTCAAAAGGTTTGATTAATAAGATTTTAAAAAGGCAATACAGAAATGAGAAATGCGAAAAGTTTCCTTTTCGGAAAGTTATTTATTCACCTTTGTTTCATTGGACATCACTATTCCACTTGAAATGTAACAAAAAAGACGAGCATCCAACTTTTGGGTGTTGAAGCACACAGACACCAGACCTACGTAGATGGTAGTTATGGCAGAGCTACCATCTTTGTGGTATAAGACGAACTGTCCGCTTTTCAGTTGATCTCTTTTTTTTTTTTATGCCTCGGGCCCCGAAGGTAGCCGGAGGCATTATGTTTTCGGGTTGTCCGTCCGTCCGTCTGTACGGGCTAAACCTCGTTTTTCTCAGCAACAATATGTCCGGTTGAGACAAAACTTTGAGGGTAAGAGTGACACCCATGCAGAATGTTTTCATGATAATTGTGACGTCATAGGTCACATGGTATGGCAGCCATCTTGGATCAAATGCAAATAATACCTTTAGTATAAATTGATCAAAAATAAAAATAAAAAACAAACCTATTTGCTGTTTAACGGAAGCAAATAAAAAAATCATTTCTCGGAAACAGCTGAATGGAAACACTTGAAACTTGGCACTTTGTCAAGTACTCCCATTGGTCAACAAAAGCATGATAATGATGACATCATAGGTGAAGTGGTAAACCAGCCAAAAATGTTTTAATCGAATTCCTTATCCTAAAAATCTGAAATTGTATGCACATCATCTATGACCCATTTGGATTGAAATATGTATTAAATGTATGGCATAGGTCACATGGTTTGGCAGCCATATTGGATTTAACCAAAAACCTAAAAAAAAACTTCTCCCAAACCTCCAAATCGATTGACTCGAAACTTTGTGTCATTGACGAGGCATGGCGATTAAAAGATGATCACGAAAACATGATTGGTCGCATGGTGTGGCAGCCATATTGGATTGAAGGAAAATATTAAATAATTATATCTCTGAAACCGCTTACCCGATTGATGCAAAATATTTGAAATATCACCTAACACCATTGTTGCATATAGTTTGAAAATAATGATGTCGTAGGTCACATGGTTTAGCAGCCACCTTGGATAGAAAAACAAACCTTATCTGATCAACACAAAACTTCACAAACGTGAACCCCTATCCATACATATGCAGAGTGTACATTTTTAAGGTCATACGTCATGTGGCATGGCAGCCATATTAGCTTGAAAGCCGATATTTTTAAAAAATCCCTTCTCTGAAACCGCTTCGCAGATCGATATGAAACCTGTCATGGCTGGTGAAAATGTGATACTTGAAAACAGCTGAAGGGATTTAAATCAAACGTGTTTATTTTTAGGGCAGTGTACGAGGGCATCTACCTGGCGTGGGACGATGCGGAGGCATATTGGCGACAGGCACATTTCGCTAGTTTTCAGTTTAAACTGACATTTCCTCGGTAATTCATGTTCAAACTTGTGGGAGGGAGGAGTGTGGATGAGGTGAGTGGTGGGTGAGAATTGAAGGGGGATGGATGAGGGGAGGGGAAGGCAGCATGAGGAGAGGAGGATGGGAAGGCGGAGCGGGGAAGCGAAGGTAAGGTAGCACGAGGAGCGGGGAAGCGAAGGTAGCATGAGGAGCAGGGAAGCAAAGGCGAAGCGGGGAAGCAAAGGCAGGCAGCTAGATGAGCGGGGAAACGAAGGCAGGCAGCACGAGGAGCGGGGAAGCGAAGGCAGGCAGCACGAGGAGCAGGGAAGCAAAGGCAGGCAGCACGAGGAGCGTGGAAGCGAAATAAGGCAGCGTGAGGAGCGGGGAAGAGAAGGCGAGGAGCAGGGAAGCGAAGGCAGGCAGCGCGGGGAGCAGGGAAGCGAAGGTGACGAGCAGGGAAGCAAAGGCAGGCAGTGTGAGGAGCGAGGAAGCGAAGGCAGCATGAGGAGCGGGGAAGCGAAGGCAGCACGAGGAGCGGGGAAGCAAAGGCAGCGCGAGGAGCAGGGAATTCTTTATATAAATGTATACCATATAGCACCACATGGTGGTGGTGGCAGATGGTATTACGATTTATTTTTTACCTGAGCAATGCTGAGGTTAAGCACTCTTCGTGGGTAAATTTGTCCTCCTCCCCTCCCCTTCCCTTTCCTCCTCCTTACCCCATCCCCTCCCTCTTCCCTCACCCTCCACCTTGCCTCCCTCACCCTCTCCTCCGCACTCCCCTCCCCTTCTTCCCCCACCCTCCCTGTTCCCCCCAAATCCCCCTTACAGCCCCCACCCCTCCTCTTCCTCCCGTCCACCCAGGCAATGCAGAGTACTTCAGCTAGTACTGAATAATTATAAAAGAATTGAATTGGGCAATAATTACACAAATTAAATTATGAAAGATAATTTTACAATCGTGTTCATTACATGATGATCTATTGCATGTGCAAATTTTCAAGTTCATCAGAGCGTTGATGGCAGATAACAATCAGGGAAAGTTTAAAATCATCCAATTCACTTACGGTTAAAGGAAAGAAATAAATTAAATAGACTCTAGCAGGAGTAGGGCCACATTCTTTTAATTTGATCTTTAATTTGATTTGTTTTGCCTTCCTAACTCTGGAGATTTCCCCCACTGATTATACAGGCATGACTGTGGAAGCCTTCACATTGATCTGCTGTTTAATTATTTTCATTGTACTCAATTCCTGCTGGTTACTTCTTTTTGTAGCACTCGATAAAGTTACACTTTTGGGCACATTCCTTAATATTTTCTTCACTCAATATAATTGTTGGAACAGTAGAAAAGGCAAAAAAAAAGTTAATGCTTTGGCAATATGAAGAAGGAAGGACAGCCTTCCTTAAAGCTGAGTAAAATATATGTTCTTATTTATAAGAATTGCTAATGTCTTAAAGTTTTCTGATTTCACTCCAGATTTTGATACTTAAGCGTATGGGGTCCGATCCTCAAATCCGAATCCAGATTTTGATTATATGCTTTAATTAGTACATGAGTAGATAGTGTTTCCAAGCCAAGGCACATTTCCATAGGCCAAAACAAAATGGCAGCTTAAGAACCCAGGGATGTCACAGGGCTGACCAATATGGTGGGCGCACTGCCATTTGGGTAAGGCATGTATATATATATATACGTAGTGTGTTCAAAAAGTATCCGACCTTTATTTTTCGTGCATAAAAAAAAGAAGCTAGGGAGGCGTTGATTGGTGCACGTATGTAGGCGATCCTAATGCGCACGCGTGAATTTTTTCCCACCTGCAGAAGCTGTCATTCGACGGCAGACCGCCGATGAGTGAGGACATGTAAGCGAGCGCCGTCAGATTTTCGTTTTTGACAAAATGACGGAAAAACTTGAACAACGCTACTGCATCAAATTTTGTGGTTTTTGGCCTCGGGGATGTTGGATGCTTCCATTGTGATGACTGCAACTTGGTTTCTGGGTCGTACCCATAAACCCAGGACTCATCGCCAGTGATCACTGTGTTGAGGAAGCTGGGATCGCTGTTCACAGTCTCCAGCATGTCCTGTGCGATCTCCAAACGGAGTTGCTTCTGCTCAATCGTTAGCAGCTTTGGTACGAACTTTGCTGAGATTCTCCTGAAGCCCAAATCCTCCTTCATAATGGAATGAACGGTGTTGAATCTTGCGGATCGTTTCCACTTGGGAATCGCCAAGCTTTACACAAAATTTGATGCAGTAGCGTTGTTCAAGTTTTTCATCATTTTGTCAAAAACGAAAATCCGACGGCGCTCGCTTACATGTCCTCACTCATCGGCGGTCTGCCATCGAATGACAGCTTCTGCAGGTGGGAAAAAATTCACGCGTGCGCATTAGGATCGCCTACATACGTGCACCAATCAACGCCTCCCTAGCTTCTTTTTTTTACGCACGAAAAATAAAGGTCGGATACTTTTTGAACACAGTAGTATATATATATATATATATATATATATATATATATATATATATATATATATATATATATATATATTCTGTTATGAACACCCTGTTTCTTCAAAAACAGGCCTTCAAAAAGTCCTATTTCCATCTTCAAAAAGGGAGTTTAAACACAAAACACCCAGTTTTCATTCATGCACTCCCTTGGAGTTTGAGAAGTATGCATGCAAAGTTTGGAGCTCCTAGGTTTCATGGTTTTGGAGTTATGGCAGAGACACACACACACACACATGAAGAAAGCAAGCTAGAATGGGAACATCGTAGCAGACATACCACATGGTGAGAAAGGCAGGCGGAGCTACCGGGAGGCCTCGTTCATGACGCTCGACAGGGCAGATGTGTTGGAGAGCATTAAAAAAAACAACAAAGGGTCACAGGCTCCCAACAGCGAAAGCTCTGGGAAGTCTGTGTGGACACACCAGGCAGCAGAGGTGCATCCTGCTAGGATACACAGCTGCACCTTTCCCAAAAAAAGACAGTGTCGTGTAACGAAGTGCAAAGCTACAATGGGTTCTGCCTGTCTCAGAGTAAAGATCTAAGCAGAACATCAATGAAAGCTGGAATGCTGAGGGGAGTAAGGACGTCCTTACCCACATAAGGTGCTTTGCATTTGAAGCGAGGAGGATGAGCGGTGAAGGAGACCAATTCATGAAAATTGACCTCAATAAAACAACAAAGGCCCTAGGCACCGAAGCATCTTACCTTGGACGGAGAAGTGTCCCCAAATTTGTCATAAAAATGTGCAAAACAATTGCCAAAGAATACGTGCATAGAACGAGGTTGATCCTGAAAACATCTCACCCCAAGGAACAAAATCAGCCATAAACCAAATAGCAGTAATAGTGTTCCATTACAGCTGTGGAATAGTAAACTGGCCTCAAGCGGATATCCAAAAAACATCGGGGCAACACCCCTGGCGCTCACCTGGTTGAATAAACAGTATACTGCACCGACAAAGGGTATTTTTAAACCACTTTCAATGGTTTCTAGAAGACAGGGCAGCATGTAGAATTATACTAACAAAATCATAAGACTTTAAACAAACAAAGAAAAAAAAATACCTATTTTGGGAGGCAACCCCCCATCCTCTGACCCCACATACCTCCGCAGACCCCAATTTTTCTAATTCCTTGAACAAACATTGGTGAAGTTTCATCAAAATTGTGTGTGTAGTTTCTGAGAAGAAAGCAAATACCTATTTTGGGGGGGGGGGGGGGGGGTGTTCAAACCTGTATCCACTTTGACCCCCAGTAGACCCTCTAAGACCCCGATTTTTTTTAATGCTGTGAACAAACTTTAGTCACAACACAACAAATATCATTTGTGCCAAATCTGGTCGCAATCCCATCAGCAGTTTCGGAGAAGAAGTTTCGAGTGTTTACGGACTGTCTGATGGACAACGCACCATCGCAAAAGCTCCCCTGAACTTCGTTCCAGGTGAGCTAACGAGGTCAACAGACTACCGAATACAATTTGTGCACAAGCATCAACACAGCAAGCCAGAAAAGGTATCTCACTCACCTTGCAAAAAACTTCCAAAAACAGGTGTGATTAGAAGATGTAACACCAAACCGAAACGGCAACAAATACAGTCCCAATGATTGCAAAAAAGACAAAAGAAAAATACAAGATGAAATATCAATAGATATGTAGTGACAACTGGAAAAAAGATGAAAGAGCAGGGGAAAAAAATCGTTGGACAGATTGGGCTAGACAAAGAAGGATCACTGGAATGGCTAAGAAGAGGTCAGCTCAATTGGGATGGAGAACAAATCATTATATTAATGCCCAAGACCAAGGACACTACACAAATGGCTTTAAAAAGATGGCGGGCCTGAGTCAATCGGACAAGTGTAGGTTCTGCAAGGAAGAAACATAAAGCACGAGTTGCCTCCGATCAGGATGTTAAAAAACTCATGGCAGAACAGCTGTGCACTCAAAGGCACAAGGTATGTGGAGTAATACACTGGCACAGGAGCAGAAATTTCAATGTCCCAGTTCCACAAAACTCATGGAAACATGAACCAAAAGCAATCATTGAAAACAAAGAAGTAATGCTCATGTATGATCTGATGAGCCCATCCAGCATGGACATAGAACACAAAGCATTTCGACTGGACATGGAACTACAACAACAGGCATTTTAAGGCCATTTTCCCTGCTAGAGTGGGTGGTTAGCCTTGCGGCCCCCATAACAATCTTCTCCATTTTGCCCTATTTTCTGCATCTCCCCTTGTTAACCCCCTTGCCCACATTTCTTCTTCTTCCACCACCTTTAGCCAAGTCTTTATCGGTCTTCCCCATCCTCTACTTCCTTCTACATTCATTTCCATCACTCTTCTCAACCAGTCACTTTCATCCTTCCTCAACACATGACCAAACCATCTCAACCTGTTTCTCTTCACAGCATCCATCACAGACTCTATTCCCATCCTCTTTCACAATTCATCATTTGTCTTCCTCTCTCTCAACGATACTCCACACATCCACCGAACCGTTCGCATTTCCACCCTTTCCAGCCTTCGTTGCTGCTCTACGTTCATTACCCATGTCTCGCTCCCATAAATCATAACACTTCTCACACATGCAGCATACACCTTTCCCTTCAGCGTCAACGACACTCCCCTCCTCGTCATCACGCCACTCAGTTCCCGAAACTTCTTCCATGCACATCTCACTCCAGAAACTACTCAGAGACAAAAAAGAAAAAGACAGAATTGTTAAGTGATGTGTCCGCACCCATGATTTTGGTCTAAATAATGCAAAAATTAAGAAAATGACCAAATGCCAAGACTGCAAGAAAGAAGTGAAGGCTCTGGAAGCTGAAGAGCACCGAAATTGTACCTGTGATAATTGGAGCAACGGGAATGATAAAAAAGAACCTTACAGAGATCTTAAAAACCATCCCTGGGAACATTACCACAAACGAACTACAGTTTGAGGCTATACTGGGATCAGTAAAACTCTGAGAACAACATAATTTAACCCACCCAGCCCTCTCCCTTCCACAGATTAAAGGTACATATTGATGGGGGGGGGGGGGGGGGGTGCATAAATATCTCACCTGAAATGAGCAATTTTCTTTGGAGTGTGTGTTGATAGAAATGGGAATTCTGTGTAAATATTCAGTGAGCAAATGTCGCAATGGGTGCAGCTGGTAACCTCGACAACCTCGTTCCATGCTATCAGCTAAGATTTCCAGTCCATGCTTGTTGTACCTCTGAAGTACTGCTCAGGAGTGAGGGTGATATTATGAAAGCTCATCTGGGAAATGGGTTTGTGCATGTTTTGGGCCTACAGCCTGATGGAAGATCACCAAAGCTCTTTCCATTCCAACTGACCACCTCCAGGCACCTATACCTCTCCATATCGTTTCTTCAGCTCAGATCTTCCCCCTCTCTCTATATTCAGCATAGCTTTGCTTTCAGCAATTTCGCACAGCATTACATTCTGGTTTCCCATTCGATGATCTATCGATCAGTAGTTTCAGTTTCACGTTTCAACATCAGTTTCACTTTGAGATATCAGTTTAGATTCATCATCGCAACATGTGATGCGACGCGAATAGCGCACAGAAAAGGTCGGCAAAGCCGATTTTGGAAGGAAATGTTTTCCAATTATCTAAGGGGTATAAAAAAAATTTGGGGTGATAAAGGGGTCTAAAATGTTTAAAGAATCAAGGTTCTTAAAAGGGCCAAATGGAGTCTAAAGGTGTCTAAGGACGAAAGAGCAAAAGAGGTCAAAAGTGGCCAAATGGTCTAAAATTGGCCAAAATGTCTTAAAAAGTCAATAGGTCTGAAAAGTGTCAAAAGGTGTATATGTCTCAAAAGGGTCGAAATAGGTATGAAAGGGTGTAAAGGTCTAAGGGGTGTAAATGGTCAAAGGGGACTAAGGGGTGTAAAGGGGTCTCAGCGGTGTAAAGGGTCGAAGGGTTGGGTCTAAGGGGTATAAATGGTCAAATGGGGTGTGAAGGGGTTTAAGGGGTCTAAAGGAGTGTTGGGGGTCTAAGGGGTGTAAATGTTCAAAGGGGTCTAATGGGTGTGTAAAGGGTCTAAGGGGTCTAAAGGGGTGTGAGTGGTCAAAGGGGTTTAAAGGGTCGAAGAGGTGTCAAGCCTCTAAGGGGTGTAAAGGGTCTAAAGAGGTATCAGGGGTGTAAAGGGTTAAAAGGGGTGTAAAGGGTCAAAGGTTTCTAAGGGGGGTAAAGGGCCTAAGGGGTGTAAAGGGTCAAAGGGGTCTAAAGGGATCTAAGGGGGTATACAGGGTCAAAGGGGTCTAAGATGTGTAAAGGGTCAAAGAGGTGTAAAGGGTCCAGAGGGGTCTAAGGGGTGGAAAGGGTCTAAAAGTGTCTAAGGGGTGGAAAGGGTCGAAAGAGTGTAAAGGAGTGAAGGTGTAGTAAATAAATTACCATGGGTTTGTGGGGGTTACAGTTCATAAATAAATTAACTTGGGAGTGCAACACGACAATAACGGGCCAAATGACCTCATCACCGTCACGGTATAAAACCCATTTTCAGGTATGTCGTGGTTAAAAATCTGACGGTAGAAAGTTTCGTTGTGATTAACCTTGGGAGCTCAAAGCAGTATTATCCCAAACAAAGACCATAACAACAACTCACCTTGTTGTGAGGATGAGGTAATCATTGGAGGCTCAATCAGTCAAGTGGCGGTTTGGAGTTGGCATCACATGGGTCCTTTTTTCTACAAACTATTTTTTCACCCTTGAGGCTGATGTTACGAGATGAGCAGTAAAATTACCTTTAAAACGATGTATAGGTTGCGTTTGTACTATTTTCAGTTTTTGAATAATTAGTGCATTTGAGAGGTCACATGACTCCTTTGCCGAACTTACCGATCATGGTAACATCTTAATTAAGAGTTGTTTCTCACATAACATATTTGATGATCGGAGCTCACCATCAAACTAATTATATCGATATCCGTGTTGAAATCCGATAAAAATTGGCTTTTTATAAAGATTTGTATATGTGAATCGACCCTCGGAGATTATGGCGACAGGTAGTGGCTCGGATGGTTTAAAGTTATGAATTGTGAGAAAATAACTGTTTTAAACCCCCTATTTAGGTGCAGAGTGGTAAAAGATGTTATCCTATAAAGTTTTGTACCGATTAACCTTGGGAGCTCAGAGGAGTAGGTTCACAAAAACACACAAATGGACATTTCACTTTAATATATATATATACACACACACACCACATGACCAAAAGTATGTGGATACCCCTTCTAATTTGTGGATTCGGCTGTTTCAGCCACACTCATTGTTGACAGGTATATATAATCAAGCACACAGCCATGCAATCTCCATAGACAAACATTGGCAGTAGAATAGGCCATAATGAAGAGCTCAGTGAACGTCAACGTGGCACTGTCATAGGATGCCACCTTTCCAACAAGTCAGTATGTCAAATTTCTGCCCTGCTGGAGCTGCCCCGGACAACTGTAAGTGCTGTTATTGTGAAGTGGAAACGTCGAGGAGCAACAACAGCTCAGCCACGAAGTGGTAGGCCACACAAGCGCACAGAATGGGACCGCCAAGTGCTGAAGCACGTAGCTCGTAAAAAATTGTCTGTCCTCGGTTGCAACACTAACTACCGAGTTCCGAACTGCCTCTGGAAGCAACGTCAGCACAACAACTGTTCGGCGGGGTCTTCATTAAATGGGTTTCCATGGCCGAGCAGCCGCACAGAAGCCTAAGATCACCATACGTCATGCCAGGCGTCAGCTGGAGTGGTGTAAAGCTCGCCGACATTGGACTCTAACAGTGGAAACGCGTTCTCTGGAGTGATGAATCACGCTTCACCATCTGGCAGTCTGATGGACTAATCTGGGTTTGACGGATGCCAGGAGAACGCTACCTGCCCGAATGCATAGTGCCAACTGTATAGTAGGGTTGGTAGAGGGGGTTAGCGTGCACCCCTGGAAATCAATTTCTAAAGGACATTTTTATACTGGGAAAAAATGTGTAGAAAACGATTTGCTATGTTAAAAAGTTGTCAGGGTGTCCCACGTGCCATTTTTATGCAAATTAAGCCGCCATTATGGATAAATCTGTTATTCACCATATCTCCACCAATATTACAGATAACTGAAAAAACAAGGTGTCCAGACCCATATTTTGAGGGTCAAAGATCATTATAAGACTAGTAAGTTTGGTGGAGGAGGAATAAAGGTCTGGGGCTGTTTTTCATGGTTTGGGCCAGGCCCTTTATTTCCTGTGAAGGGAAATCTTAACGCGACAGCATACAATGACATTCTAGACGATTGTGTGCTTCCAACTTTGTGGCAACAGTTTGGGGAAGGCCCTTTCCTGTTTCAGCATGACAGTGCCCCCGTGCACAAACAGGCCTGGGGATTTCAGATCTCATCGGTAACCGTTTTTCGGTTCCATGATTTAAGTTTATGGGAACCGATGGGAAACGTACTTTCGGTTCCGTGTTTTTGCTATCACGTTACTGACACGCTGTCTGTGTAATGAGTAGCACATACTTTGCAGCGAAGCAATGTGACCAAGCCTTCCCCATCGCAATCCGCTTCAAAATCATCGCTGAATGACCATTTTCATAATGTTTTTAAGGCGACATTTTCGGGGGTTTTTTTGCTTAGATACGGATGCCATTTTGAAAAGGAAGTGTGATTTAGACCGATGCGCATGTCCGTCAAAGCGGAAGTCATATCGCGAACCTGAATGTGGGAAACTACATGCTATCTGCTTTGCCGGCCTAATTTTGTTGGAAATAAAACTCAACTTCTAAAATAGTTAGCTGAAAATCACACGTGAAGGTAAATACTACATATTTTTGCCTTGCACTGCCTTTCTGCGATGGGAAACGTACTTTCGGTTCCATGTTTTTGCTATCACGTTACCGACATGCTACCGGTAACGATCGTTTCCGTGAAATCCGCAGGCCTGACAAAGTGAGGTCCATACAGAAATGGTTTGTCGAGATTGGCGTGGAAGAACTTGACTGGCCTGCACAGAGCCCTGACCTAAACCCCATCGAACACCTTTGGGATGAATTGTAACGCCGACTGTGAGCCAGGCCTAATCACCCAACATCAGTGCCCGACCTCACTAATGCTCTTGTGGTTGAATGGAAGCAAATCCCCACAGCAATGTTCCAACATCTTGAGGAAAGCATTCCCAGAAGAGTGGCGGCTCTTGTAGCAGCAAAGGTGAGGACCAACTCCTTCAGCACTCGGCGGTCTCGTTCTGTGAGCTTGTGTGGCCTACCACTTCGCGGCTGAGCTGTTGTTGCTCCTCGACGTTTCCACTTCACAATAACAGCACTTACAGTTTGCCCGGGGCAGCTCGAGCAGGGCAGAAATTTGACGAACTGGCTTGTTGGAAAGGTGTCATCCTATGACGGTGCCTCGTTGAAAGTCACTGAGCTCTTCAGTATGGCCCATTCTACCGCCAATGTTTGTCTATGGAGATTGCATGGCTGTGCTTGATTGTAATATACCTGTCAGCAATAGGTGTGGCTGAAACAGCCGAATCCACTGATTAGAAAGGTTGTCCACATACTTTTGGCCATGTAGTGTTTATATATATATATATATATAATATATATAATATATATATATATATAATATATATAATATATATATATATATATATAATATATATTATATATATATATATATATATATATATATATATATATATATATATATATATATATATATATATATATATCATGAAGCACGAATAGCTGTCAATATGGGTCTATTTGTTATGTCTGGCCACATCTTTGAAGCTGCAAACTCCATACTCTTGGACCTTGGTACAGATACAACTTTGTGCCGGAAGTAAAATGGGCTTTGTGGCTACGGCCGCAGAGGCAGAAAATTGAGGTCAAAGTGACCAATTTTGCAGTTTTTTGCAAACAGGCCGACCAATTCGTTTCACATTGAAAAGGCTGAATTTCTATTGAGGGAAACACAATTAACCTTGTTAAAGTCGGTGAAATAATTTAAATTGATAGGTTAATCTTAGTTTTCCCATCACTGGGGACAGGTACTTTTGCTTGTTACTCATAAGTGATATACATTAGTCTCGGTAGTATGCATGATTTGAGAATCATACCGACATAATGGGGAAACTCGTTGCTGGAAAGAGATACACTACAGTGTAAATTGAACATCCCAGGCATACAGGATATTTATTTGAACAGGTATGAAAAAAAAATTGTGCATTGAAACATTTAATAATTAAACGACTGTTAATATGATACTGTTAATACCAGACTCGGTGGTGTAATGGACAGTTAGAGCATGCTGCCTGAGTCTGGGAGTTCGGTGGTTTTAACCCCAGCTGAGTCATACCAAAAACTTTTTAAAAATCAGCGTGCTAATACATGCCAAAGACTTAAAGGGTGCGTGCTGCTTCTTTGCTTGACGCTCAGCATTTAGAGGGATAATGGCATGGACCAACAATGCTCGGCCTGCTGTTGGCTTCACGGTTCATGTGGCTGGCTTAAGATCTTCGGGTACTGAGTTTGAGCTCTTGTTCTTGCCGTTGAAGTAACAAGCTGATTCAACTCCCCTGGTGTTAATTCAGCGATTGACCAGGATTCGAACTCAGGATCCGAGGATCCCAAGCCTGCACCCTAACCGCTGAGCCGAAAAAATATAAAACGATACAATACTCGTTGTGATACAGCCTTTTATCAGTAACATTACTGTTGTGGGCATATTTGATTTGTGAAGCCAGTCTAGGTACAGCATGAGAGTAATAAAAGCTTTTCGATTGATGCCGTCGAGCAGTATTAGGTACTTATCCCTCCTGTGCAAGTGCCACTCTGAAGCTGCGATTGTAATTGGCATGTTTGCCACAGTGGTGGTGTGCATGATCATGTGACCTGTGCAATGTTTTCACACCTTCAATTATGTGGTTAGGAAACTTGATAATTGATGCTGTGCTTCCCTTTTCTGAAGTGGTTTATCACCCGGGCCACAATTAGCAAAGCCTTGAGATCACCTTTGGTCTGAGTGTGTGTGTGAGAGAGAGAGAGAGAGAAAGCAATATGGAAGCTATGGAAAACTGTTTGGATAAACGATTCAATACGAAAAAGAAGAGTGCAACCAATTGTAAACTTTGTTCCTCAACAAACAAACAATGAAACTAAAACTGCACTCGGTAGAGAGCGCATACCTCCACCAGGCTGAACAGTTTGGTTTGGATCCCACTGATGGGCCCGATCTGGATACGTATCCTCACCAAAATCGAATCGCTTCATCCTTGTTACACACCAATCCGGTACACCAAGTTTCGGCTGAATCCGTCCACAACTTTTTTTTTGAGATATCGTGCTCCATATCGGTTTTGGCCCGATCGGATCTTCACCAAAAGCGAATCATTCCGTCCTTGCCACATATCCAACCTCCCTACCAAATTTTGTCCAAATCCGTCATTCACTTTTTGAGATATCCTGTTCACAGACACAGGCAGGGGTAAAAACATAATATATCTACCATATCAAATACAATGTCTGTTTGTGTGCTTGTACAGATGTCTGTCCCCCTTCATAAGGACAATTTGAGTCGGGTTTTAAAGGCCAATTTTTTTAAACATGAATGTGTGTTCACTATGATCTATTTTTCAGAATAAAACAAACTCAAAGAACATTTTCCATAAAAGAGTAATTATGTCTCTTCTATTGAAATTGTAGACGGTGGCTTGCAAAGTGAGCCTCAAGGGTGGTGTACAGAAGCGTTAGAAAAAAAAAAAACAATAAATACAAGGTGCAGGGAGGTAAAATTCGTTGCACGTCATGTGCAACGTGGGCAGAGTAAAACGAGTGTTCATTTACATCTGTAGAATGTCCAATAAATAAAGAAGATGTAAGCAGTCCTGACGCTAGGCCGAGGCTTCAGACTTTGGCATGCTCATGAGGCTGCACCGTCGAATAAACTGTCCAAAACCATCATTCTTGATGGGCTTTTTCCAGTACAATAGTAACAAGAAAAAGAGCAATCGGATATTGCAAACCCTCGCCAGGATGTATTTTCAGTTGTTTTTCAGGCCTTTGTGTTAAAACAAATATGGCGGCCGAAGCACGTGACCGATGACGACATCTATATTTTTTTCTAATCCAATTTATTCCTAGATTATGCTCAAGAAATTTCATCTTGATCGGATGAAGTATTGTACTTGTCGATTTATGACGTCATAATGGAGGCACTTATGACATAATCATTACCATATTTTATTCCCCATGGAGAGTTCTTTACAATTAGCCATGTCTTAATTTTTTCTATTCAGCGCTTTCGGAGATATAGAGGTGCAAAATTTTTCGGCTTTTCCAAGATGGCGGCCGAACCACGTGACCTATGACGTCATAATTATCATTAAAAAAATATACAGAAGGAGCTGCACATATTCTGAAAATTTCCTGTCAATCGGACCAACGGTTGCAGAGAAAATCATATTTCTTTTGTGCGGACAAACAAACAAACGGACAGACAAACAGACAAACAAACAGACAAACAAACTCAAATGCAATACCCTCTCCTCTGGCGAGGGTCATTCCGTACAACTGGAATATTCTTTTGATCGAGCCATGGTGGAAACCCCTTTTGTCCTGTGCACCTCAACATGGAGAACATGTTATATTAGCCTGTGCATAATCAGGAATAAACAGACCACAGAATGGTGCAGTTTGTGCTTCAACTTTTACTGCCATTATTTAACCCGATTAAAAGCCTGATGTTGGATTAACAGTTAAGGTGGCTGGCTTAAGATCATCAGGTGCTCAGTTTGAGCCCCTGCCATGCCATTGCAATAACACCAGTGGGTTAACTCTGTCATCCTTCTGAGGTCGACAAAAAAAAAATGATGGTGCCCCCTAATGAAATATAAAAACCCCCTGAAAAACCGCCTCGGCAGTTTTCTCCGTCTAAAGATGTGCAAAGGACTGGTTTTTCTTATTCTCTTTCTTCTTCTGTAACCAAATCAAGATTACCGGGCTCCTTAGAGCTTCTGAAACTTCTTTTTATATCTCGAAGATGATTCGTGGGATGTAATTGAAAGGATCGGGTGAACACCCATCTCTCCTCCACACTCCTTCCTTTTATTTGCCCAACCCATTCTACCCCTCCTCCCAAAAAACAATCAAGTTACGTTGACATGATTCAAAACTTTTAACGGACAAACACTTCAATATTTTATGTGCATACAGGGTGTTTCACAAAGAGTGATGCAACTTTAAACGTTTATTTACAGAGAAACAGAAACCTCAGGAACGTGAACCAAACATTTCTTGAAATGACATGATATTTCCTATCACTGATTGCTATTGCATTAAGTCACTGCTAGAGTTAGTGACAGGCCAAGGTCTGAAATTGGCATTTACGCAACATCCTTGTAATTGACGTTCTCGATGTGTGCTCCTCCACTTCCAGCCTCCACGGTTCAGACAGGCATTGATCCTGACTCCAAAGTTCTGTCCAACTTTCCTGTCTGTCTCATGTGGCACTGCCTGGAGGTAGTTCGACACCTCCTGCTTCAGATCATCCAGAGCGGCAGGGCGGTTGACGTAGACAGAGCCCATGGCAGCCCCCCAGAACCAGTAGTCCAGAGAGTTCAAGTCTGGGCTATGGGGTGCCCAGTCATGAGAGGTACCCAGGGCAACGAGGCGGTTTTTGAAGAGCTGCTGCAGGAAAGTGATGGTGTCACCAGCTGCATGCGAGGGTGTACCATCCTGCATCAACCAGGTCATGCTGTGCTGGTTTGGGGTGGCCTTTTGCGCTAGATCATTATAGAACTTCTGGAGCACGGCCCGGTAGTGCTCACCGTTGATCGTCACCGTCCTCCTGTTGTCATTCTCAAACCAGTAAGGCCCTAGCATTCCCCACCTGGCATTGAAGGTCCAGAAGCATGTGACCTTAGGCCCTTTCAGTTACATCTCAGTGATCTCCGCAGGTGGTTCTGCCCCCCCAGACAATGTATGATTTAATCTTATACCACAGAGCCACAACTTTTGTCTTCTGCTCCACTGTCAATGGCGTAGTTGAGCTGCGGAGCTATAAATCCCAGGGAACAAATACCACGAAAACACCACCAAACCCTAAAAAAGGAAAACGGTATAGGTCAAAAAACAACGAAATGTCAGGAAGTTAAAGTTGTATCAATCTTTTTGAAACACCCTGAATGTCAATCTCTCCAAACGAGCTCCCCCTGTAAAATGCCAGACTTGATTCCGCCATGTTGCCAAAAGGATGACAAGTTAGAGTGTGATTATGGACACACCTGGTTATGTTATGTCGAAGCTTCCTTGCTGGAGACCTTCATGCATCGTACGTAACAAACAACATTCTCCACCTGTCGAGGGGCGAAGACCACCCTTGCTAGGGCAGTATTCCTCCCTCCAGGAAGATCTCCCGAGTAGGCAGACCGCGTTTTGTGCTCCAAGCGGTTCTACTTATTACGTCATCATCGATATTTAAAGCTCGGTCACAGAATCTTTTAAACTCTCTCGTTAACAAAACTTCCACGAGATTGATTAAGGGCTCGTAATTTTAACTAAAAGCAGTAACTTCGTGAAATTTAACATCGATTTCAACCTGTAAAGGAAGACATTTCCTAAAACAGTCCGTCTAATTTATAGATGTGAATGAATAAATGGTTGTGAAGTACAGCTTACATCACCTCCATGGAAGAACGATACATGCTTTACTATAACCTCCATTGAAGACCGACACATGCTTTACTATAACTTCCATGGAAGAACGATACATGCTTTACTATAACCTCCATGGAAGAACGATACATGCTTTACTATAACCTCCATGGAAGAACGATACATGCTTTACTTACATTTTACTTTACTTACACACCCAATGGATACATTTACATTCCGTTTTCTTTTCCGGTCGTGAGAGGACGCTGGCGTCGTTTGCTCGCCGCTTCTCTGACTGGACCATTGTCCGTGTCTTGCTTTCCTGGTGGTCGTGGCGGATTTATGGCCATTGAGTCTTCCTCTGCGCGGTCCCGGCTCTGCTCTGCTGCTCCGGGCTTCACCTGCTCGGCTCCATCGCTGTTTCCTCGGGCCCACTCCCGTTGGTTGTGTCGATTGTTTCGCCTCCTCACCCTTGGCCGCGTGCTCGCTTTGCCTTCGCTCCTGCTGGCATGGCTCTGCGGTACTCTGCCGCAAGGCTTCTCCTGCTTAAAACCCGCTCCACCCCATCATGCATCTCTGCAATCAGATCGAATGGACTCCTGCGTCGACCCAGGTACATTCACCGTGGCTCCGGTCGTAAGTTTGTTTATTTACAATCAGGTCACTCCATCCCCATCCTCTGGTCGGCTCAGCGCACTCCCACTCATCGTCCCAACACACCTGGTCACAACAACGCACAAAATCGCACCTCCTGTCTGCGAACCCTGGCCAAATCACCTGGATTCATACCCGCCGTACAAAACAACATCAAGCTCACCCTGTTCAATACCCGGTCCCTCAACAACAAATGCCTCATCCTGAACGACTACATCCTGGAAAATAAACTGGACTTTCTCTGTCTCACTGAGACCTGGCAACAACCACTGGACTACTACACGCTCAACCTCACCACACCCAATGGATATTCTTACATCAATAAACCACGCTCGGAGGGCCGAGGTGGTGGAATTGCCGTTATTCACCGACAAGACATCAAGACCAACCTCATCTCCATCTCATCTGCTCCATCATTTGAACACCTGGCTTTTAAACTCTCTGGTCACACACAGTCAGTCATGGCTGTTGTCTACCGCCCTCCCAAACCACACCCATCATTCCTGTCTGACTTCTCCTACTTTCTGACCCAGCTATGTTCCCTCTCCCCCTCAATCCTCCTCCTTGGTGATTTCAATATCCACATGGACTCCACTGACTCCACGCTAACCACTGACTTCACTGATTTACTCACCTGCTTTAACCTCACTCAACATGTCAACTTTCCTACCCATAACCGTGGTCACATTTTGGACCTTGTCTGCTCTACTGGACTAATTTTGCACCATCTCTCTGGCTCCGACCTCACTCTCTCTGACCACCTAGCCATCACTCTGACCATCAACATCCCCACCCCAGCACCAAGGCATTATCGCACTATCAACTTCCGTAAGCTAAACGCTTTTTCACCTGCCTCATTCTCATCGACCCTCTCTGAAAAAATGTCCACTTCTCCCTTCGTTGACCTCCACACCCCTTCTGACCTCACTGACTACTACAACCACACTCTCTCTTCCTGCCTTGACCAAATTGCGCCTATAAAAACCAAAACAGTTTCTTTCACCCATTCTGCTCCCTGGTTTACCCCTGAGCTCCGCCTAATGAAAACTCGTGCTCGCCAACTTGAAAGACTCCGCAATAAAACAGGTCTCACAGTTCACTCCCAGGCCTACAAGGACCACATACAACACTATAAAGATGCCCTCTCCCGCGCCCGCTCCGCCTACTACTCTCAAATTATCCACTCTGGCTCCGGAAACCCAAAAGCACTCTTCTCTACAATAAACAAACTCCTCAGCCCCCTGAACACCACCACCCAGTCATTCACAATAGACAACTGCATCTCCTTCCTTTCATTCTTCCAACGCAAAATTGAAAACATCTACAACAGCTTGACCACCGCCGCACCCGCTCCCCCTCAAACCACCTGCCCCCCCTTATCCTGCCATCCCCTGTCTCAATTCTCCCCAGTCTCCCCTACTGACCTCTCTGAACTCCTCATCGGAATGAAAACTGCCACCTGCACTCTTGACCCCATCCCCTCCAGCTTTGTCAAGGCCTCCCTTCCTGCTCTTTCTCCACTTATCATTGCAACAATAAACTCCTCCCTGTCTACAGGCATCGTCCCACCATCCCTCAAAATTGCTGCTGTTACCCCCATTCTGAAAAAACCTGGACTAAACCCTGACACCCTAAATAACTTCAGACCCATCTCCAACCTACCCTTTCTGTCAAAGGTTTTGGAACGCGCTGTAGCCACTCAACTCAAGCATCACCTCTCTGCCAATAACCTGTATGAAACATTCCAATCCGGATTCCGGTCCAACCACAGTACTGAAACTGCTCTCCTCAAAATCACCAACGACCTTCTCCTCTCCTCTGATGCTGGCAACCTCAACATTCTCATCCTCCTCGACCTCAGCGCTGCCTTTGACACCATCGATCACACCATCCTCCTCACCCGACTTGAAACCACCTTTAACATTACCGGCACTGCCCTCTCTTGGATTAAATCATACCTCTCTGACAGACGTCAGTTCATCTCCATCAATAACTGCAAATCCCCCACTGCTCCCCTCCCCCAAGGTGTCCCCCAAGGTTCAGTTCTTGGCCCCCTCCTCTTTATCCTTTACCTGTCCCCCCTCGGTCACTTAATCCGCCGTCATGGTCTCCAATTCCACTGCTTCGCCGATGACATCCAGCTTTTCATCTCCACCAAGTCCATCTCCACCGCCACCCACTCTATCCTGACAAACTGCATCACTGAAATAAAATCCTGGCTTCAAATCAACTTCCTCAAACTTAACTGTGATAAATCTGAAATAATCATCATTGGCCCAAAAACGCTCACCAAGTCCACCCATAACTTTGCCCTCAACATCGACGGTTTCCCAGTGTCCACCTCCCCTCACATCCGGAATCTTGGCATCATCTTTGACCAAACCCTCTCCTTCGACAAATACACTAAACAGATCACAAAGACAGCCTTCTTCCACCTGAAAAACATCGCCCGTCTCCGTCCATCCCTCTCCTCTGTGGCTGCAGAAACCCTCATCCACGCCTTCATCACTTCCCGTCTGGACTACTGCAATAGCCTCCTTTATGGTTCACCCTCAACAATCACCAATAAACTCCAATACATTCAGAACTCCGCTGCCCGTCTACTCACCCATTCCCGGACCCGTGACCACATCACCCCCGTCCTTTACAAGCTTCACTGGCTCCCCATCTCCCAGAGAATCCAGTACAAAATCCTCCTCTTGACCTACAAAGCCCTCCATAACCTGGCCCCATCCTACCTGGCTGACCTCCTCTCCAGACACACTCCCACCCGCAACCTCCGCTCTGCTGGTACCAACCTCCTGACCCCCCCCATCCGGACCAAATTTAGATCCTGGGGGGACAGGGCCTTCTCCATCGCTGCTCCCACCCTCTGGAACTCGCTACCTCACACCATCAGAGACTCCTCCTCACTCACCACATTCAAAACATCACTCAAGACCCACCTGTTCAACACTGCATTCAACATTTAACCCACAGCATCTAACCCCTGACTATCTCCTCTCCTTCTCCCTCCTTTGTGCTTTGAATATTTCCCTATTGATTCTTCTTTTTTTGCAATTGTCTTTATGTTTTGCTATGCGTTATGTTTTGCACTCTGTCAAAGCGTCTTTGGGCTTCCTGAAAAGCGCTATATAAAATAAATGCATTATTATTATTATTATTATTTACTATAACCTCCATGGAAGAACGATACATGCTTTACTATAACCTCCATGGAAGAACGATACATGCTTTACTATAACCTCCATTGAAGAACGATACATGCTTTACTATAACCTCAATGGAAGAACGATACATACTTTACTATAACCTCCATTGAAGAACGATACATGCTTTACTATAACCTCCATGGAAGAACGATACATGCTTTACTATAAACTCCATGGAAGAACGATACATGCTTTACTATAACCTCCATGGAAGAACGATACATGCTTTACTATAAACTCCATGGAAGAACGATACATGCTTTACTATAACCTCCATGGAAGAACGATACATGCTTTACTATAACCTCCATGGAAGAACGATACATGCTTTACTATAACCTCCATGGAAGAACGATACATGCTTTACTATAACCTCCATGGAAGAACGATACATGCTTTACTATAAACTCCATGGAAGAACGATACATGCTTTACTATAACCTCCATTGAAGAACAATACATGCTTTACTATGACCTCCATTGAAGAACGGTACATGCTTTACTATAACCTCCATTGAAGAACGATACATGCTTTACTATGACCTCCATTGAAGAACGATACATGCTTTACTATAACCTCCATGGAAGAACGA
The DNA here is from genome assembly GCF_964187855.1 of Myxine glutinosa. Lineage (NCBI taxonomy): Eukaryota > Metazoa > Chordata > Myxini > Myxiniformes > Myxinidae > Myxine > Myxine glutinosa. Next base: position 132,583,334 of record NC_136267.1, on the reverse strand, counting down.
TACATGCTTTACTATAACCTCCATTGAAGAACGATACATGCTTTACTATAACCTCCATTGAAGAACGATACATGCTTTACTATAACCTCCATTGAAGAACGATACATGCTTTACTATAACCTCCATTGAAGAACGATACATGCTTTACTATAACCTCCATGGAAGAACGATACATGCTTTACTATAACCTCCATGGAAGAACGATACATGCTTTACTATAACCTCCATGGAAGAACGATACATGCTTTACCATAACCTCCATGGAAGAACGATACATGCTTTACTATAACCTCCATTGAAGAACGATACATGCTTTACTATGACCTCCATTGAAGAACGATACATGCTTTACTATAACCTCCATGGAAGAACGATACATGCTTTACTATAACCTCCATGGAAGAACGATACATGCTTTACTATAACCTCCATGGAAGAACGATACATGCTTTACTACAACCTCCATGGAAGAACGATACATGCTTTACTATAACCTCCATGGAAGAACGATACATCCTTTACTATAACCTCCATTGAAGAACGATACATGCTTTACTATAACCTCCATGGAAGAACCATACATGCTTTACTATAACCTCAATGGAAGAACGATACATGCTTTACTATAACCTCCATTGAAGAACGATACATGCTTTACTATAACCTCCATGGAAGAAAGATACAAGCTTTACTATAACCTCCATTGAAGAACGATACATGCTTTACTATAACCTCCATTGAAGAACGATACATGCTTTACTATAACCTCCATTGAAGAACGATACATGCTTTACTATAACCTCCATGGAAGAACGATACATGCTTTACTATAACCTCCATGAAAGAACGATACATGCTTTACTATAACCTCCATGGAAGAACGATACATGCTTTACTATAACCCCCATGGAAGAACGATACATGCTTTACTATAACCTCCATGGAAGAACGATACATGCTTTACCATAACCTCCATGGAAGAACGATACATGCTTTACTATAACCTCCATTGAAGAAGGATACATGCTTTACTAATAACCTCCATTGAAGAACGATACATGCTTTACTATGACCTCCATTGAAGAACGATACATGCTTTACTATAACCTCCATGGAAGAAGGATACATGCTTTACTATAACCTCCATGGAAGAAGGATACATGCTTTACTATAACCTCCATGGAAGAAGGATACATGCTTTACTATGACCCCCATGGAAGAACGATACATGCTTTACTATAACCTCCATGGAAGAACGATACATGCTTTACTATAACCTCCATGGAAGAACGATACATGCTTTACTACAACCTCCATGGAAGAACGATAATGCTTTACTATAACCTCCATGGAAGAACGATACATGCTTTACTATAACCTCCATTGAAGAACGATACATGCTTTACTATGACCTCCATTGAAGAACGATACATGCTTTACTATAACCTCCATGGAAGAAGGATACATGCTTTACTATAACCTCCATGGAAGAAGGATACATGCTTTACTATGACCTCCATTGAAGAACGATACATGCTTTACTACAACCTCCATGGAAGAACGATACATGCTTTACTATAACCTCCATGGAAGAACGATACATGCTTTACTATAACCTCCATTGAAGAACGATACATGCTTTACTATAACCTCCATTGAAGAACGATACATGCTTTACTATAACCTCCAGGGAAGAAAGATACATGCTTTACTATAACCTCCATGGAAGAACGATACATGCTTTACTATAACCTCCATTGAAGAACGATGCATGCTTTACTATAACCTCCATGGAAGAACCATACATGCTTTACTATAACCTCAATGGAAGAACGATACATGCTTTACTATAACCTCCATTGAAGAACGATACATGCTTTACTATAACCTCCATGGAAGAAAGATACATGCTTTACTATAACCTCCATGGAAGAAGGATACATGCTTTACTACAACCTCCATGGAAGAACGATACATGCTTTACTATAACCTCCATGGAAGAACGATACATGCTTTACTATAACCTCCATTGAAGAACGATACATGCTTTACTATAACCTCCATGAAAGAACGATACATCCTTTACTATAACCTCCATTGAAGAACGATACATGCTTTACTATAAACTCCATGGAAGAACGATACATGCTTTACTATAACCTCCATGGAAGAACGATACATGCTTTACTATAACCTCCATTGAAGAACGATACATGCTTTCCTATAACCTCCATGGAAGAACCATACATGCTTTACTATAACCTCAATGGAAGAACGATACATGCTTTACTATAACCTCCATTGAAGAACGATACATGCTTTACTATAACCTCCATTGAAGAACGATACATGCTTTACTATAACCTCCATGGAAGAACGATACATGCTTTACTATAACCTCCATGGAAGAACGATACATGCTTTACTATAACCTCCATGAATGAACGATACATGCTTTACTATAACCTCCATGGAAGAACGATACATGCTTTACTATAACCTCCATGGAAGAACGATACATGCTTTACTATAACCTCCATGGAAGAACGATACATCCTTTACTATAACCTCCATTGAAGAACGATACATGCTTTACTATAACCTCCATGGAAGAACGATACATGCTTTACTATAACCTCCATGGAAGAACGATACATGCTTTACTATAACCTCCATGAATGAACGATACATGCTTTACTATAACCTCCATGGAAGATCGATACATGCTTTACTATAACCTCCATGGAAGAACGATACATGCTTTACTATAACATCCATGGAAGAACGATACATGCTTTACTATAACCTCCATGGAAGAACGATACATGCTTTACTATAACCTCCATGAATGAACGATACATGCTTTACTATAACCCCCATGGAAGAACGATACATGCTTTACTATAACCTCCATGGAAGAACGATACATGCTTTACTATAACATCCATGGAAGAACGATACATGCTTTACTATAACCTCCATGGAAGAACGATACATGCTTTACTATAACCTCCATGGAAGAACGATACATGCTTTACTATAACCTCCATGGAAGAACGATACATGCTTTACTATAACCTCCATGGAAGAACGATACATGCTTTACTATAACCTCCATGAATGAATGATACATGCTTTACTATAACCCCCATGGAAGAACGATACATACTTTACTATAACCTGCATGGAAGAACGATACATGCTTTACTACAACCTCCATGGAAGAACGATACATGCTTTACTATAACCCCCATGGAAGAACGATACATGCTTTAGCATTTTTTAAATCCGCAAACATCACCCCAAAATGAGCAGCGCGTCGTCGTGGATACGAGTCAGCGTTTTCGGAGGGAAGGTGTGGGGGCCCCAGGTGAATTCGCAAGTTTTCTTAACTGGTGGAAATAAAACGCTTTTCCAACAAATAGAATAGAAAAACAAGTAAATTATAAAATAAGTTCTTTTTTGTAGACCTTGATATATTGGGCCACACGACGGGGTAGTGGGGTGTAACCTTCACCTTCCATGGGAGGGGGATTTCTGGCCGACACCTTCCAGGGGAGGGGGAGTTCTGGCCTACACCTTCCATGGGAGGGGAAGTTCTGGCCTACACCTTCCATGGGAGGGGAAGTTCTGGCCGACACCTTCCATGGGAGGGGAAGTTCTGGCCTACACCTTCCATGGGAGGGGGAGTTCTGGCCTACACCTTCCATGGGAGGAGGAGTTCTGGCCTATACCTTCCATGGGAGGAGGGATTCTGGCCTATACCTTCCAGGGGAGGAGGAGTTCTGGCCTATACCTTCCAGGGGAGGAGGAGTTCTGGCCTATACCTTCCATGGGAGGAGGAGTTCTGGCCTATACCTTCCAGGGGAGGAGGAGTTCTGGCCTATACCTTCCATGGGATGAGGAGTTCTGGCCTATACCTTCCATGGGAGGAGGGATTCTGGCCTATACCTTCCATGGAAGGAGGGGTTCTGGCCTATACCTTCCACGGGATGGGGGGTTCTGGCCTATACCTTCCATGGGAGGGGGGGGGGGGTTCTGGCCTATACCTTCCACGGGAGGAGGGGTCCTGGCCTATACCTTCCACGGGAGGGGGGGGGAGGGTTCTGGCCTATACCTTCCACGGTAGGAGGGGTCCTGGCCTATACCTTCCACGGGAGGGGGGGGGGGGGGTTCTTGCCTATACCTTCGAGGGGAGGAGGAGTTCTGGCCTATACCTTCAATGGGAGGAGGAGTTCTGACCTATACCTTCCAGGTGAGGGGGAGTTCTGGCCTATACCTTCCAGGGGAGGAGGAGTTCTGGCCTATACCTTCCATGGGAGGAGGAGTTCTGGCCTATACCTTCCATGGGATGAGGAGTTCTGGCCTATACCTTCCAGGGGATGAGGAGTTCTGGCCTACACCTTCCATGGGATGAGGAGTTCTGGCCTACACCTTCCATGGGATGAGGAGTTCTGGCCAATACCTTCCATGGGATGAGGAGTTCTGGCCTATACCTTCCATGGGATGAGGAGTTCTGGCCTACACCTTCCAGGGGAGGAGGAGTTCTGACCTACACCTTCCAGGGGAGGAGGAGATCTGGCCTACACCTTCCAGGGGAGGAGGAGTTCTGACCTACACCTTCCATGGGATGAGGAGTTCCAGCCTATACCTTCCAGGGGAGGAGGAGTTCTGGCCTACACCTTCCATGGGATGAGGAGTTCTGGCCTACACCTTCCATGGGATGAGGAGTTCTGGTCGATACCTTCCATGGGATGAGTAGTTCTGGCCTATACCTTCCAGGGGAGGAGGAGTTCTGGCCTACACCTTCCAGGGGAGGAGGAGTTCTTACCTACACCTTCCATGGGAGGAGGAGTTCTGGCCTACACCTTCCATGGGATGAGGAGTTCTGGCCTACACGTTCCATGGGATGAGGAGTTCTGGCCTATACCTTCCATGGGATGAGGAGTTCTGGCCGACACCTTCCATGGGAGGGGAAGTTCTGGCCTACACCTTCCATGGGAGGGGGAGTTCTGGCCTACACCTTCCATGGGAGGAGGAGTTCTGGCCTATACCTTCCATGGGAGGAGGGGTTCTGGCCTATACCTTCCATGGGATGGGGGGTTCTGGCCTATACCTTCCATGGGAGGGGGGGGGGGGGTGGTGTTCTGGCCTATACCTTCCACGGGAGGAGGGGTCCTGGCCTATACCTTCCACGGGAGGGGGGGGGGGGGTTCTGGCCTATACCTTCCACGGTAGGAGGGGTCCTGGCCTATACCTTCCACGGGAGGGGGGGGGGGGGTTCTGGCCTATACCTTCGAGGGGAGGAGGAGTTCTGGCCTATACCTTCAATGGGAGGAGGAGTTCTGACCTATACCTTCCAGGGGAGGGGGAGTTCTGGCCTATACCTTCCAGGGGAGGATGAGTTCTGGCCTATACCTTCCATGGGAGGAGGAGTTCTGGCCTATACCTTCCATGGGATGAGGAGTTCTGGCCTATACCTTCCAGGGGATGAGGAGTTCTGGCCTACACCTTCCATGGGATGAGGAGTTCTGGCCTACACCTTCCATGGGATGAGGAGTTCTGGCCTACACCTTCCATGGGATGAGGAGTTCTGGCCAATACCTTCCATGGGATGAGGAGTTCTGGCCAATACCTTCCATGGGATGAGGGGTTCTGGCCTATACCTTCCATGGGATGAGGAGTTCTGGCCTATACCTTCCAGGGGAGGAGGAGTTCTGACCTACACCTTCCAGGGGAGGAGGAGATCTGGTCTACACCTTCCAGGGGAGGAGGAGTTCTGACCTACACCTTCCATGGGATGAGGAGTTCCAGCCTATACCTTCCAGGGGAGGAGGAGTTCTGGCCTACACCTTCCATGGGATGAGGAGTTCTGGCCTACACCTTCCATGGGATGAGGAGTTCTGGTCGATACCTTCCATGGGATGAGTAGTTCTGGCCTATACCTTCCAGGGGAGGAGGAGTTCTGGCCTACACCTTCCAGGGGAGGAGGAGTTCTGACCTACACCTTCCATGGGAGGAGGAGTTCTGGCCTATACCTTCCATGGGATGAGGAGTTCTGGCCTACACGTTCCATGGGATGAGGAGTTCTGGCCTATACCTTCCATGGGATGAGGAGTTCTGGCCGACACCTTCCATGGGAGGGGAAGTTCTGGCCTACACCTTCCATGGGAGGGGGAGTTCTGGCCTACACCTTCCATGGGAGGAGGAGTTCTGGCCTATACCTTCCATGGGAGGAGAGATTCTGGCCTATACCTTCCAGGGGAGGAGGGGTTCTGGCCTATACCTTCCAGGGGAGGAGGAGTTCTGGCCTATACCTTCCATGGGAGGAGGAGTTCTGGCCTATACCTTCCAGGGGAGGAGGAGTTCTGGCCTATACCTTCCAGGGGAGGAGGAGTTCTGGCCTATACCTTCCATGGGAGGAGGAGTTCTGGCCTATACCTTCCAGGGGAGGAGGAGTTCTGGCCTATACCTTCCATGGGAGGAGGGATTCTGGCCTATACCTTCCATGGAAGGAGGGGTTCTGGCCTATACCTTCCACGGGATGGGGGGTTCTGGCCTATACCTTCCATGGGAGGGGGGGGGGGGGTTCTGGCCTATACCTTCCACGGGAGGAGGGTCCTGGCCTATACCTTCCACGGGAGGGGGGGGGGTGGTTCTGGCCTATACCTTCCACGGTAGGAGGGGTCCTGGCCTATACCTTCCACGGGAGGGGGGGGGGGGTTCTGGCCTATACCTTCGAGGGGAGGAGGAGTTCTGGCCTATACCTTCAATGGGAGGAGGAGTTCTGACCTATACCTTCCAGGGGAGGGGGAGTTCTGGCCTATACCTTCCAGGGGAGGAGGAGTTCTGGCCTATACCTTCCATGGGAGGAGGAGTTCTGGCCTATACCTTCCATGGGATGAGGAGTTCTGGCCTATACCTTCCAGGGGATGAGGAGTTCTGGCCTACACCTTCCATGGGATGAGGAGTTCTGGCCTACACCTTCCATGGGATGAGGAGTTCTGGCCTATACCTTCCATGGGATGAGGAGTTCTGGCCTATACCTTCCAGGGGAGGAGGAGTTCTGGCCTACACCTTCCATGGGATGAGGAGTTCTGGCCTACACCTTCCATGGGATGAGGAGTTCTGGTCGATACCTTCCATGGGATGAGTAGTTCTGGCCTATACCTTCCAGGGGAGGAGGAGTTCTGGCCTACACCTTCCAGGGGAGGAGGAGTTCTGACCTACACCTTCCATGGGAGGAGGAGTTCTGGCCTACACCTTCCATGGGATGAGGAGTTCTGGCCTACACGTTCCATGGGATGAGGAGTTCTGGCCTATACCTTCCATGGGATGAGGAGTTCTGGCCTATACCTTCCAGGGGAGGAGGAGTTCTGACCTATACCTTCCATGGGAGGAGGAGTTCTGGCCTATACCTTCCATGGGAGGAGGAGTTCTGGCCTACACCTTCCAGGGGAGGAGGAATTCTGACCTCCACCTTCCATGGGAGAAGGAGTTCTGGCCTACACCTTCCAGGGGAGGAGGAGTTCTGGCCTACACCTTCCATGGGATGAGGAGTTCTAGCCTATACCTTCCAGGGGAGGAGGAGTTCTGGCCTACACCTTCCATGGGATGAGGAGTTCTGGCCTACACCTTCCATGGGATGAGGAGTTCTGGCCGATACCTTCCATGGGATGAGGAGTTCTGGCCTATACCTTCCAGGGGAGGAGAGGAGGAGTTCTGGCCTACACCTTCCATGGGATGAGGAGTTCTGGCCTATAGCTTCCATGGGAGGAGGAGTTCTGATCTTTCCAGGGGGGTGGGGTTTAAGTATACTGAATCGAGGCTCGTGAAAGAGCTAACATTTACTTCACAAACAAATCAACCAGACAAACAAAATATATAAAAAGAGGGAGTGGAAAACAAGATGGGGAGAGAAGGGGAAGCACACAAACACAACATTTGAGAGCAGGGAGATGTGTGGAAGGGAGAGGGCTTGGGGGGAGGAGGCGTGGGAAGGGGGGCGGGGGGAGGGAGAAGTATAAAACACAAGGACACCAAGGACTTCCAGGACAGAAGTTGGTATTTCAAAAAAGTGGAATTGGGGTGAAATTAGCGGGGGTAGAAAAGGTCAAGGTTTTGGATGGGGGAAGATAAGAGATGGTGGTGAACAGCTGTTTTAAAGACCTGGAGGGAGGAGTGGGATTGAAGAGAGTGAGGGAGTTTGTTCCAGAGGCGGGAGAAAAGAGGAATGAAGGAGTGAAGGTGAGCAGAGAGTCTTGATTTTGGCAGTTTGACCATAAGAGGGTTGCAGGCAGATCTTGTGCGACCTGTAGGAATATTTGCGGGACAGAGCCCAGAGAGAGCTGGGGGGGCAAGGCCAGAGAGGAGTCGGTAGAAGACGGAAGGGAGGAGGAGTGGGGGTTGGGTTCTGACCTATACCTTCCATGGGAGGAGGAGTTCTGGCCTACACCTTCATGGGATGAGGAGTTCTGGCCTATACCTTCCATGGGAGGATTTCTGACCTTTACCTTCCAGGGGAGGGGGGTGGGGGTTCTGGCCTATACCTTCCATGGGAGGGGGGGAGTTCTGACCTATATCTTCCATGGGAGGGGGAGTTCTGACCATCTTCCATGGGAGGGGGAGTTCTGACCTATACCTTCCATGGGAGATGGGATTCTGGCCTACACCTTCCAGGGGAGGAGGAGTTCTGACCTATACCTTCCAGGGGAGGAGGAGTTCTGACCTATACCTTCCAGGGGAGGAGGAGTTCTGACCTATACCTTCCACGGGAGGAGGAGGAGTTCTGACCTCTACCTTCCAGGGGAGGGGAGGGGGGGTTCTGACCTATACCTTCCACGGGAGGAGGAGTTCTGACCTATACATTCCATGGGAGGGGGAGTACTGACCTATACCTACCATGGGAGGAGGAGTTCTGACCTATACCTTCCATGGGAGGAGGGGGAGTTCTGACCTATACCTTCCACGGGAGGAGGGTGCTGATCATCACCTGCCAAGGGAAATTTACATGATTGACGTGATTGACAATTCAATTTGCATGGGAACATTTAACTGACAAACACTGCAGAATATAATGTCCATATTGGGGGTGGGTCCTGACATATGCCTGCTACATTGGGGGGGGGGGGGGGGGGGTTCTGACCTTCACCCAGCACGTGAAGGTTCGGGGTGTGACCCACTCCCTCTCCTCGCCCCCATGGTATCACGGCGGTGGTTTAAGTAGACGAGTCGTCCCTTGGCGGTGCACATCTTCCGCGGGTAAGTTTTGAAGTGGACGAATCTCGACGCAGCGAATGGCGCGGCCGAGCAGGGGGCGGTGCCGCGCACATCCACGGCGGAGCTGCTGGCGCGGAGGTATCGCAGCGGGACCTGCGCGGGATCGCGCTTCAGGCTCGTCTGGAGCGATCGCCGCCGTCACCAACGTATCGCCTGCGACGTCGTGATCCGTGCGGTGAGTGCGAGTCGTTCCGTCGGCGGCGTCGTGCTCCGTGCGAGTCGAGCAAGGCTCGTTCGTTCCTCCGATGTGACAAGGTTGATATTTGGGTCTTTCGGGGTCTCTCGTGTGGAAGCAAACGAGGTGCTCGTGTTGAGCACCCCGTGTGGCCCCCGCTCGCTACGGACGGTCACCTTCTGTCATGTGTACACGGGTCGTCGAGTCCCTTTGTGGAGCCGAGGAGACCCCACACGTGGAGTTGTTAAAGAGCTGCTCCGGTCGAGCTTCGCAGGATCCGGCTCAAGGAACAAAGTTTTGTTGTTTTTCTTCCACTCGCGTCGTGGACCGATTCGGGTCTTCTCGTGAAATGTTGGACGGTCTTGTATATCGTTGGCGGCAGGAATCACTGAAGGGAACAACCTTGATAATTTGGGCCCTGAGGAGCTGCGCTTGGACTCCTCGGAAATAGCTGAGAACGCGAATTGAGCGGGAAGAACCCCCAGAGGCTCGCACGGGGTGAGGAGAATCTCACGGTAATGTCAAAATCGCCCTTATACGCGAATATACATAATATATATTTTTAGGACTTTAATAGGATGAATCTGCAACCAAACATATTCGATAACTTACTTTTTTTCTTGTCTGCGAACGGAATTGCTGATGTGAATGGCAGGGACGGGTGAGGGACGTGGGGAGGAGTCAGAGGCGGGAAGGAGTCAGGGGGAGAAGGAGTTGGAAGGGGGGGTCAGGGAGGAAAAGAGTCGGGGGGGGGGGAAGGAGTCGGGGGGGAGGAGGAGTCGGGGGGGAGGAGTAGGGGGAGGAGTCAGGCGGGAAGGAGTTAGGAGGGGGGAGTCGGGGGGGAGAGGAATCGAGGGGGGAGAGGATTCGGGGGGGAGTCAGTGGGGGAGGGGAGTCAGTGGGGGAGGGGAGTCGAGAGGGAGAGGAGTCGAGGGGGGAGAAGTCTGGGGTGGTGGTCAGGGGTGGGGGAGAGGATTGGGGGGAGATGAGTCGGGGAGGGGAGATGAGTCGAGGAGGAGATGAGTTGGGGAGGGGGAGATGAGTCGGGGAGGGGGAGATGAGTCGGGGGGGGGGGGGGAGATGAGTCGGGGAGGGGGAGATGAGTCGGGGAGGGGGAGATGAGTCGGGGGAGAGAGGAGTCGGGGGGGGGGGTAGGAATCGTGGGGGAGATGAGTCGGGGGGGAGATGAGTCGGGGGGGAGTTGTCGGGGGCGGAGATGAGTTGGTGGGGGGTAGATGAGTCGGGGGGGGGGAGAGGAGTCTGGGGGGGGGGGCGAAATCAGGAGGTTGGTTGAATCACACTCCCGCACCGACACGTGGTAAAAAAAAAAATTTTTGCTTTTTTCAAAAGTACTCATTCCAGGATTTCCATGTGTTGGAAGCACGTTTTGTCTCCCTGCTCCTTGACTTACCACTGCACTTTAGACCATCTGCCCCAACGTCACTGCAAATCCCGACTATGGCCCTAAATGGATCAAATAAAGATTAGAGTATTCGTTGTGAGGGAAATTGGTCTTGCTCGGCACGCTTATGGTCACCTCGAAGTGACCCGAGAGAGCAATTTGACCTACCTGCCGGGCCCAGGTGCTCGCTCGCTCTATCGGTACCATGGGAGCCGAAGGCGGCCTGGGGTAATGAAACTGTTGCATCAAGCCGCTCCGCTGGGCACAGGTGGCTTTCTGGGCGACAGGATGAGAATTACTGTGTTTCATCCGCCTCGAGCCTGTTTTTACCCGCACGCCCCGCACGCCGCTGGCACTTTGCAGCGTGCTAGGAGTCCTGCTCGTGCGGGCCGCACGCGGGTGATGGATTCTGGCCAGATATGGGCACCGCTCTTCCCATGGGCGCTTCGAGTGCAGCGGCTCTGATGGTGACTTATACGAGGCGCTTCCGAAGTCTCCTTACGAAGTATACATGGAGCACAGGCCGCTTGTGATTCCTTTGTTTCCCTCTTCTCGGTATTCCACACGTGTGTGGGCATACTCTAAATCCAACGTGGGCACCCAGGCTGCCTCACAATAAGGGTGGGAATGAGGGATATGCTGGGAAATGACCGCTTCATTTAGCCTCTATCTTCAATTAGTGAGTGTAAAACTCTGTTAATCTCTGACACGTGTTTGGATATACTGTGCAACTGTCAGATTCAAAGAGTCTCCATTTCGTATCTGCACGTCTAAATTGTTCATCATTGCTTTTGGTTACTCTGAGCAGTTGCCCTCCGGTCTACAAGATTCTAGCAACGAGACTCGCAACTGTGTCAAAGTGGCGCTGTAACGTGTCTCGATACACCACCACTCTACACACCACCGCTCTACACACCACCGCTCTACACACCACTGCCCTACACGCCACCACACTACACACCACCGCTCTACACACCACCACTCTACACACCACCACACCACACTACACACCTCCACTCTACACACCACCGCTCTGCACACCTCCATCCTACACACCACCACTCTACACACCACCGCTCTACACACCACCGCTCTACACACCACCGCTCTACACACCACCACACTGCACACCACTGCTCTACACACCTCCGCTCTACACACCACCACACCACACTAAGCACCTCCACTCTACACCCCACCACACTACACACCACCACGCTACACACCACCACACCACACTACACACCACCGCTCTACACACCACCGCTCTACACACCACCGCTCTACACACCTCCGTTCTACACACCACCATTCTACACACCACCGCTCTACACGCCACCGCTCTACACACCTCTGCTCTACACACCACCACACCACACTAAGCACCTCCACTCTACACACCACCACACTACACACCACCACTCTACACACCACCACACCACTCTACACACCTCCGCTCTACACGCCACCGCTCTACACACCACCGCCCTACACACCACCACACCACACTAAGCACCTCCACCCTACACACCACCACACTACACACCTCCGTTCTACACACCCCCATTCTACACACCTCCATTCTACACACCACCATTCTACACACCACTCTACACACCACCGCTCTACACACCACCACGCTACACACCACTGCTCTACACACCACCACTCTACACACCACCACACCACACTACACACTTCCACTCTACACACCACCACTCTACACACCTCCACTCTACACACCACCGCTCTACACACCACCACACTACACACCTCTGTTCTACACACCACCGTTCTACACACCACCACTATACAGACCACCACTCTACACACCACCACTCTACACACCACCGTCTACACACCACCGTTCTACACACCACCGCGCTACACACCACCGCTCTACACACCACCGCCCTACACACCACCACTCTACACACTACCGCTCTACACACCTCCGCTCTACACACCACCGCTCTACACACCACCGCACTACACACCACCGCTCGACACACCTTTGCTCTACACACCACCACACTACACACCTCCGCTCAATACACCTCCATTATTTTGTTCTTCTTTCGCCCGATCGTGGCAATGCGTGACTGAGGCTGGTCAATGCCACTCTTCCTTCAAAGTTTTCAAGTTGGCGGAGCTCTACCATAATCCTGCCATCCTCCATCCCCACCTGCAATCTTTTCTACCCCATTAATCATACTTGACCCAACCCTCTTACTTGCTGGTTGCTTTGATTCTTCCCCTCCTCTGTCGCTTCCACTCAGTTCATGTGGATATATATATAAAGTACATATATACAGTCACGTGAAAAAGTAAATTTACACCCCATGTAAAGTTTTGACTTTTTCAACATATTTCAACATACAGCTATTTGATCTTCATTTCAACAATATTGATAGATAAAGGTGATATAATATAACAATTATCATGAAACATTTACATTTTGTAGTCCATTGTATAATTTAAATAAACATAAATGCAAATTTCGCATGTGAAAAAAGTAAGTACACCCCTACATTTATCACTACTTCAAATACCTAAAATTAGAATCAAGTGCACCAGCTCAGGAGCAAATGATTAGAACATCATTAGAGAGGATCTTGGAGGAACCTGTCTTATTTAAACCTCAGACATTTCGTTTGGTTTGCTCTTTGTTGTTGAAGTGTGCGGCGTCACCATGCCTAGATCAAAAGAGCTCTCTGAGGCCTTCAGAAAGAAGGTTATAGATTCCTACGAGTCTGGGAAGGGATTTAAAAAGATCTCCAAACAATTTTAAATCGATCATTCGACTGTCCGGAAGATCATCTACAAGTGGAGAAGATTCCAAACAACTGCCAACTTGTTCAGGCCAGGCCGCCCCAGCAAGTTCAGCCCGAGAGCAGACCGCAAGATGCTGAAAGAAGTCTCAAAGGACCCCAGAATGTCATCACGTGACCTACAGGTAGCTCTTGCCACTGTTGATGTCAAAGTGCATGAGTTTACCATTAGAGAGAGGTTGCACAAATTTGATCTACATGGGAGGTGTGCCAGGAGGAAACCTTTGCTGTCCAGAAAGAACATCAGGGCAAGACTAAAGTTTGCCAATGAACACCTAGGCAAAGACCAGCACTTATGGAACAATGTGCTCTGGACAGATGAGTCAAAGGTAGAGCTATGTGGCCACAGTACCAGAAGACATGTTTGGTGAAAACCAAAGACAGCATTTGACCACAAGAACCTGATACCAACTGTAAAGCATGGTGGTGGAAATATTATGGTTTGGGGCAGCTTTGCTGCATCAGGGCCTGGGCAGCTCACCATCGTAGAATCCACTATGAATTCTTCATTGTACCAGAGGGTGCTTGAGGATAATGTGAGGCCATCTGTCAGAAAGTTGAAGCTCAACCGAAGGTGGACCTTGCAACATGACAATGACCCTAAACATACCAGTAAATCCACCAAGGAATGGCTGAAAAGAAAGAAATGGAGGGTTCTGGAATGGCCAAGTGAAAGCCCGGATCTAAATCCCAACGAGATGTTGTGGGGGGATTTGAAACGAGCTGTGCATGCAAGAAACCCCTCAAACGCCGCCAAGCTGAAAGAATTCTGCATGGCGGAGTGGGCAAAATTTCTCCCAGTCGATGTCAGAGACTGGTAGACAGTTATAAGAAACGCCTACTTGAGGTTGTTTCTGCCAAAGGGGGCAATACCACCTATTAGAGCCAAGGGTGTACTTACTTTTTCCACATGTGAAATTTGCATTTATGTTTCTTTAAATTATACAATGGACTAAAAAATGTAAATGTTTCATGATATTTGTTATATTATATCACCTTTATCTATCAATATTGTTGAAATGAAGATCAAATAGCTGTATGTTGAAATATGTTGAAAAAGTCAAAACTTTACATGGGGTGTACTTACTTTTTCACGTGACTGTATATATACTAGCGAGGAGGCCAAACGCAAATGAACAATGCGGAAACAGCGAATGCTAAACCATGAACCAATAAATTTCACATTCCAGTGCCACCTTCAATTGAACGTCAGGTATAGACAGCCTGTTCCTGAAGGACTCTGGCAAAAAAACTTCCTACAGCTTAATGTTTCTACATGAGGTCAATGGCAAAAAACTACAAATGGTGAATCTGTGAATGAAACCTTCACATCATTTCCTCATTCTGCTTTAAACTCAATGTATCTATATTTTCATTCCAAACACCATCATTCCAATCACAAATTAATACTATACTATTAATATACCAAAATGCAATGTTAAATCACTATTGTATCGTAGTTTCGGGGACTGAGGGAGCAGTTTCGGGACAGACAGATGAACACTCCCATTTTATAATACAGTGCCTATAGAAAGTTTAAACCCCCTT